>NC_139007.1:41380312-41632334 GCF_964374135.1 Grampus griseus
TAATCTCCCTTGCCCATGGTTAATCAGCTAGAAAAGCTTCAAATCCAGGCTATTGAGCAAAAAAAGTCCATGGTCTTCCCCTGTATTAGCCCAGCTATAGAATCTTACCTTCCCACATCTGAGGAAAAGGAAACACCAGAGTCTTATTGTACTGGTTTCTGTTCTGTGTGTACCTTAATTAACCACATGAAGTAGGATAGAAGGGTATAATCTGGATGGCCTGTGCCCGTCTAGCTATCCAGGTTAAGCGACTTGGTCCCAACGGCTGTATATGTTTTTGTTTAAAACTGTTCTTTTAACTGGCTTTGAGATGCAGCCAAAACAAAATGTGCCCTCTGCCTTACCAAGCCACACTTCAGCGAAACACCCCTGACCCAGCTTCTTCTCCAGAAACAAGGAATCACGTGCAACTTCCCAAGCATCTTTAGCCAATCCAGAAGTTTGTGGGGTACAACTCGATGCAATCACAGTTAAGTTAAAACACAAACCATCCGCTTTCTCTACAGGAAAGGGAATTAATAAAGAAAACACAGTCCTTATAATCCATAATCATGCATGCACTAGGAAAGATGGGAGGTGACGTGCCCTTCAGGGTGACACCGAGTTCATTTCACAAACATTTGCAGTTGGAAATGAAGGCATTTGGTGCAGGCTAGAATATTCCTTGTAGCATTTACTGGTTTATGAATTGAGGCTCATATAGTAGTATCATTTGAGCCATTTTCCAATCTTGACCAGAATTCTGAAATCAAAATCAAAATTATTAGTAATTCACATGTTCCTCTTGGCCAAAAAGTCTTTATTTTCACCTTCCATCTTTGATGTTTGGGACTTCCCAAACAAGAAAGCTAGTAATAGAGTAATGGAGTCTCAGCATACCCATCCATACTTCCCCAAACTGCCCATTTCCCAGTCTCTTGATCAACTGCAGGGATTCTCGAGGGATTTCCCAGACATCTTTGGTTTTGACAGATAGATCGGTAAGCCTTGGCATCCCTTTGTGACAGGGAACTACTAGGCGGCAGCAGAGGCCTGCGGCTCTCTCTGGTGGGGCAGGGACAGCAGCAGGAGGGGAAAAGAAAAGCAAACACGTGAAACAACACTTACAGGTGCACAAACCCAGCCAGCACACAGCGTTACTCAAAACAGTGCTATGTCAGCAGAGAACTACACATGTCTTGGAAGATTAGACACCACACGCTGAAACATGTTTGTTGGAGGTAGAATAGAGGACGTTTTATATTTGGATGACTGCATACCCCCAGGTCTAATAGAGTCTATATGTATATACAGATACAGACCGCTTTGGTTTCTGTGCTCACTGAATAAGAAAAATGTTTTCAGCCCAACGTGCTAATAACATGGCTTCCGGAACTCTGCAAATACCTCCGCTGATTTCAAAAGGCACATCTGGACCACAGAATGTCAGCACAACTGTCTTTTGCCCCTGTCTAATATCTAGGGTTTGGGGATTCTCTTTGCTATGAATATACTTAAAATTGTAACTTCAGTACAGGATTCTTGTACAGAACATTAGACTGTTATAAACTAGTAAGGCTGAAAATTATACCTGGCAAGGGAAAAAAGAGGTCATATTTCTCTAGTGATTTCCTTGGCAGTTTGAACTGACTCTATTCTACCAGTCAGAAACTCTTGCTTTTTTGATTATTTTCCCTTAAAAAAATCTTTATAACAGTCTCCGATGTATAATTTAGGAGTCTGGTTTGAAACGAGAAAGAATGGAAACTAAAATTTGCAGAAACTCAAGGATGCGAGAGAACTCTATTTCCTATGAAAAAGAGGAAGGGAAAAAGTCGTTATCACTAATAGGTTATTTGGAAGATTTTTTTTCCTTTTTGTCTCTCTCTCTTTAAAGAAAAAGCCTTTTAGAACCTAGCAGTGGTAAGGGAAAATTGTCTAAATGCCCAGTTAAACATCAGTCAGGTGAGAAAGGTGACAATGGATAAGGAATCAGGGCAGTAACAAAAGCTGCAGAGTGCCTGGCTTGAGGCGGACAGAGCCTCACCAGCCATACCCCACCAGAGACCCCTCAAATCCAGGGAAATAAAATGTAGTGTTGCGGCCTTTTCTCCAGGAACCAGCTGCAAGTGCCTTTTTATTCCTTTCTTTTTTGATAGAATCAGGTTCGGAGACATTAAGGCAGGAAATTATTTATGTGTCAATATTTCAAAGGCGTTTTATTGTGTGAGGGAGAGAAAGAGGGAAGAGGAAAAACCAATATAAAAACAAATCTGTCTCAAGATGGATTTTTTTTGAGATTAAAAAATGTCTATTGCTTTTCATATCCCTTCTCTCCTTCCAGCTTTATGATGTTATTAAGGTGCCCTTTCCAACACAATATTTTCAAATGATCCAAACCCTGGGGATCCAGCTGATGTTTGGCTGTAATGAAATATATTTAGGCATTTGAAAAATCCTTACAACATGCAGGCATTCTGAGTATATCACTTAAGCGCAGGGAGATATTCTGCTCCATTTCTCCCAAGTATTTCATTAGAATCCACATAGACAAAAGATACCCCCTGCCCTAATCAACAAGTACTTCAAGTGTTATTAATGTTTTCATTTGTTCATTACTGCCCAGGATCAACAGATAGACATTTATTGCCATTTTCAAAAAAATGCTTTTTTTTGGTGCTAAAAAATTATACACACATATTGTTAAATGAATGAGCATAGAGCAATAGTTGAAGTCAAGCCATGTACTATTTTGGAGTCTCGTCATTGTCCTGAAGAATAATATAAAATGTATATATGGATCACACAAAAAACTATTGGGTTTAACGGGCCATAGATCTCTATCTGTACATGCATATCCCTATCTATTGGTGTGTACATATTGATATAGTGGGACTGACTTGCTAATCTAGGAAAGAAAGCAATCATCCTAACAACTGCACATAAAACCACCTTCTTTAATAAAATGTACAAATCACACACCTAAATACCTAATAATTGTATGTTTCTAGGAACAACAGACTAGTGGTGATGTCTGGGTGTTAGGACAGAGACTGATCTACTGTTTAAAAGTTTAATTTAATACAACAGCTGTAACAGATTTAGGAGCTGTGGATCATATATGTCTAAGTCTAGTTAGGAAATGGAAGTATTGGTGGGGAAGTAGAACATGATAAATAGATTGCGAAAGTCATCTAGTCATGACAATGAAATGCATGTGCGGCCATTCCCGCTACAGCACTGAGTGTAAAGTAATGGTAGAAACACAGCACACCCTCTAGGAGGCCCCGTGGAAGTGCTCCCTTGGAGACCACACCCTCTTCCTTTCACAGCTCCTGAATTATATTCTGCAGGGGAACAGGAAGAGATAACTTCCAAGGATTTCAAGATGAAGACAAAAAAACAAACAGCTTTTAAAATTTAACCTGTCGCTTTCTACTTGGGGAACTTGAATGGTATAATCTTTTGACAAACATTTGGAACTAATAATAACTATGGAGGAAAAAACAGTGATAGAACCTATTTGGCCAAGCCCCACCTTGAAGGGCTAGCAAAGAAAAGTATTTTCCTAGTGCCTTTGTATATATTCGTTGTACCTCTTTCCCCTTTCCCGCTCTGGGCCCACCCCTACCCTCCAGCATCCAAATGGTTAGCAGTCAGTTAGAATTCAGGTTACCTGAGTAATGTTGTACAAGCTGCTGAAGTGTTTCAAACTGGGCCCGGGTGGTAATATAGTATCCACCGTTGTCAAGTTTGCGAATTTTATAATGTTTGACATGGTCTCCTTTCATATCATCCCAGTCACGAATAGAAAGTGAATAGGCACCTGGGAAATGTGCAAGGCATTAGCAGCTCCAATCATTTTGAGTACCAATTTGTTTTTTGGGTCTCATTTACTTGAGTATTCTGATTTATAATTATCAAGAGGAGACAGACAGACAGACAGACACACACACACACACACACACACACACACACACACACACACACACTTCCACTCAGTAACATAGGAAGAAAACACCCTTTTCCTGCAAATGTCAGAAGATATTAGCAATAAAATGATTCTACCCTTGAGAATGAAAGCTCTCTGGATTTTTCCCTGTGATACTCTATTCAGTACACTTGTGCTGGTGAACATGGCATAGACCCAACTCCCCCCGGGCAAGATGAAGGGAAGCACAGATGTTCACGGCTGAGATCGCTGCCCTAGTCTCCGTTACCCACAGGGCATCACAGAGGCAGGGGTGGCGTGTACTGAAGAAATCTATGGACTTGTTTCTCTAGAACTGAGCTTCCAATTCTTGCTTCAGAACACTTTTCACAGTAGCAGATAACTAGTGTCTGGTATATCAAGCTAGAAGGCCACTGCTTTTTCTTTGGCCCAGCTCGTCTATTGGGTTCTAATGAGTTGTTACATAATGAGAAGGCCAGCAGATGGAGGAAAAGAAGTCCTTAGTTGTGGAAAAAACAAAAGAAATGCAAAAAACAACCTGTGTGATTGGTGCCTGAGGAACTAAGAGTTTCAGAAAATCCTACTTCTAAAGGACTTCTGAAGATTCTATGATCTTGCATGCGTGGAGGAGAGAAGCGGTCCCAGCCCCTGTTTCCAGGGGGAAGGTCTTGGTTTTGAGCCTCTGTAGTCCTTTTGGAACTGTCTGCAGTTCTAGAGCCTGGAGGGGAAACTGAATATAGGACTCTGCTCACCAGACAGGGAGGATATGTGCCATTTAAACACCCTTGTACGTTAGAGATAAGCCTTTCATCCCCTCTGACTAATCCACAGATTTGAATGACAAGCCACGTTCTTCAACTCGTTATCTTACCTTTGGTGGTTTCACTCTCACGGATAAGAAAGGTACCTCTTGGGTTTCCAAAGGACAAAAGCTGTCGCTCAGCATCTTTTCGGCCAAGTTTTCCAAAGTACCACCTTGAAATGAGATCAAGGGAAGGAAATGTTTTTGACGTTCATTTGCAAAAATGCAACAGCATCAGCTCCTCTGCCTGTGAATCCTCCTCACGTCCGACTCCATCCTTAGCCTCACCCTGTGTCGTTTTCCCTAGCCTCATCTAATTCCCTTTCAATCTATTCCTGATTCCATCCCTAATCCATCTCCTTCACTCCTGAAAAACGATCAGATTTGAATTGCAGGTTATTTTTCTTCCCTCCAGAGATGACAGGGACTGGTGGGTTTGTGTTAAAAGTGCCACCCACATGCACAAAAAGAGAAACCCAAGACCCTGTTTTGAAATGGCAACTGCAGGAGACCCTTCCCACGCACCTCTACAAGACCCTGGATTTCTGAGCATAATTACAACCCTTGGGAAATAACAAAACACAGTCATAGTGTCTATAAAGATCATTAATCAAGCATTGAAAAAATGTCAGTCAGAATGGACAAAGAACAAAGACATGGTATTTTCAGTAACTTCCTACCTACAGCAACTCTGAAGGAAAATGGTCAAGGCTACCCCTAATTTGAGATGACTGCTGTCCCTGGATGCCTGTTCCTCTTTTCTTCCTTTCCAGCAGGGGTGAGGACTTGGATGGATAAAAGGCATCTGCTGCATGGCGGGGCTGTGACCTGCCGCACGTGAGCTCTAGCACAGCTGCAGGGCCAGGTTACTGCGTACGGTCAACCAGCGTAAACACTTAAAAACACTCAGTGTCACAAACGTGTTCATACTCTCCCTGTAATGACACTCCCGTGCCACTTTAGGAGGTATCACATCACAACACCTGCCGACCTTCCTTATTCATCTTCACCTCCCCCTGCACCCTCCAGCCCTAAGCACTGCCTGGCACTTGGGTAACGTTTCTGCACCAGGTGCTGAGTGAGCAGCAGGTGCTCCAAGAGCCCTAGGGAGAACTTGGTGGCATTCCATCGGAATCTGTGCACAGGAACAATTTTTAGAATATTTGACTGTGAAAGGATCCAGTTTCTAAAACGAAATTTCAATTCATTATACTTGTGCATAGCTATTATATGTTCACTATCAAATTCTTTTGTGAATGAAAGAGCTTCCCTGAAGATAAGAAAAGACACGCTGCATGCCAGCTCCTCAGTGACTTTTAAAGGCACAAGATTGCAACAATCCTAACCTAGTGCTAGGTGGTATAAAGGGAATTACACCAATTATTTGTGAGAAATGACTTTCTGGGTTTGTATCAATAACCCAATTAAAATGCAGTGTAAATAGGAAGAGTGATGAAAAGAGAACCACTGGAACAGTGGCGTGTACTAAAAGAATCGTATTTTAAGATAATGGTAATTAATTGCATATGTAAAACCAAAGGTATTATTTTTAAAATGCTATTTTATTCTTTAAAAACAAAGTACTTAAAAAACCTGACCATTATAAATGTAACTTAAATATACTGTGGGTAGGATCCCAGTTAAGTCAAAGTAATGCTGCATTTTGGTGGTACCTTTTATTCTGAAAGAACACAAAGATGTTTGCAAATCTGCCCTAAAAAAAGATTCCATACGGATTCCTTTATTCACCGATGATGAAACACACTCACTGAGGGAAAAAAGGAGCTCAGAACCACTGGTATTTGAGAGTGGGAAACAAACCAGATCTTCTTAGAGGAAATACAGAGGAATTAAAGACGAGAGAGCAATCCCACTGGGGATCTGGCTGGGGTGTGGAGTCTAATCCTCCCTGCAGTGCTTAAACAAACCAGGGCATATTAAATATCAGAGCCAAAGCTTGGGCTGCGTGGCTGACTTTTCTCAGCTACCTTTCTGGTAAGTCAGGCCTGCCCCACCAAGCAGGAGAGGCAGGTCCCCAAGGTGTCAGGGGGAAGGCCTGGGTCTCATGTTTGGGAGATCCTGTCCCACCTCTTTTCCCCTCGGTTCAGAGGTTAGGGCCGCTACAGGAGCCATTCTGACAGTTCTCCACTTTGGAAGTGCCTGTGAATCCCCACAGGTCAGGAGGAGGAACCATGGCTGTCCCCTCTAGAATTCCCTCAGCCTATCGACCACCTGCCGAAATTGCCATCAGTGAAATCCTTGGGCTGTTAGTCACGATCTACTATGAAAGAAACCACCCGAGACCTCACATCAAAGGAAAGGACCATTTGACATGCATCACCACAGGATTTCCCGAGTGGTAGGATACACTGCATGTGAGTTACTCCTACCTGCGGTGTGGACAGTATGTCTTTTCAGCACCCCTCTAACATTTCTGATTACATCGAGGAGAAAAAGCTCAAATTGATCTTTAACAATTACTTACACCCTCCCCTTTCTCTCTCTCTCTCCATCCCCCCCTTCTTCCCACCCCTCTCCTCTTTTCTTCAGCAGACTGCAGGCTTAAATCCTTGGGTTGGCAATAATACATGCTCTAGCTAGAATTTCATCACTTTCTTATGGTTATTTCTATCTATGGCAAGTAATATTGGGTTTTCATTTAAGGTACTAATATAAAGCTTCTTCTCAAAATAAATGTTTGTTTAAAAGTGAGCAGGCTTTAAGAAAACCATTAAGTTAATAAGGGTACAAGTATTATCCAGATGTGGCAAAAACCATGGCATAGAGCCTGGGAGACAAGCACTGCCACATCCTCTCACCCCTTAATCGCTCTAGTGAACTACTTCTCCCACTTACACAATGTTAATGGCACTGATTCAGGGCAACTAACTTTAAAAGCAAGTAGTTAACTGAAAACAACAAAACATACTCTTCTGCCTGGATGGAGTCAACTGGAGCCACATAATTGCTGGGAATGTAACCAGTCTCTCCAGTTGTCAAGGAGCGTGCTTCCCACCAATCTCCTTCCCTGCAGGGAAAAAAGAGAAACGTAAGTGAGTATGTCGACCATTTCAATGTTTTGCAGTCACAGACTCTGTGTTGTAAGAGCATAGGACTATCTCCTAGTCATTCTACTACTAGATTTCTTCAAACTCCGACACAGCCTTCTGTGAGGGTCAAATGGTTACAATCTGTGTCAGCGCAGAGAGGAAGCCAGCTTTGTCTCTCATCTCTTGCCTTATTTATGAATTCAGAATGTAGGACCCTGGCCATGAGGGGGCTCTAGTGGGGGAGAGGGCGTTTTGCTTGTTAAGTGTCTCCAACTTACATAGAGAGGAAGGGAAGGGAAGGGAAGGGAACTCCGCCCCCCCGCCGCCCCCCCCTCCCGCCTATTTAAGAAAAACATTGTAACAACAAAACTGTAATTATGTGAGGTGACCTATGTATTAACTAATCTTCTTGTAGTAAACATTTCACAATATACGTTTCAATCCATCACATTGTACACCTTAAACTTATACAATGTCATATTTCCAATTATATATCCATAAAGCTGGAAAAAAAAAAAAAGCATGCACTGCTAATCTGGCTAACAGTCTCTATTTCATCCCCGGTCCCGAGGCGACCAACATCCTGGTACCTCTGGAGAGATGCAAGCCGCTGGCTTTAGCATTATTTTGTCAGACATTAAATGATTCAAAAGAAAGAAGGAAAGAAAAAAAAGGGAGGGAGGGAGGCAGAGAGAGACAGACAGACAGACAGACAGAAAGATGGACAGCAGACAGACATTATAGTTGCCTATCACCTGAGAAAGGAAGCCTGTTGGGAGGCCCGTGAAGAGATGAATACCTGCCTTGTTTGCTCTCAAGAAAATGGGTAGAAGAATAAAGCGTACAGTAGGTTACGCCTTTGCTCAGACACTTTCTCCCTGAGGTTATTTCATCAAGTATTGACAGCACTGCTCTGAGTCTGAAGGGTAGCAGAGGAAGGGTGGGTGTAGCTGTGTGCGTGCAAGTGCAGGCAGAGAACGAAAACTCGCTAAGGGGATGAGAGTCTCAGTCCCACCACTTTGTGTAGCCCAGCGTTCCAGCAACAGCATGGGCTCATCTGTGGGGCTCTCAGCGCTGCAGGCAGAAGGATGTGAAAGGGGGGTGAGAATACCACTCTCAGCTTGCAACAGATGAATACATTAAACGGTTAGAGTTCATTTGCTCAGACTCGCATAGCTGCATGTGACAGAGAGCAGGGGAGGAGTGCGTGCCTCTTCCCATCAGCAACGGTTAGCATGTATGTGGGGCTGTAGCTCTGACGCCGACAGTGCTGCAGAGCCCTCCACTGGCCTGCGGTCAGGAGCGCAAGGGGGAAGGGAGGGTGCACTGCCCCTGAGTAGATGGAGACCTCCTAGACTTCTGATCACCAGAAGCCCAGCACCTTCTCTCCTTCCTTTTTTGGTCCTTGAAGGCAACAAGAGAAATCCCAAGCTGTTTTGTTGTTGTGTTTTTTTTTTTAAATCACTTTTTTGCTGGGCTGTGTGTCAAAGCCCTCAGACAGGGAAGACAAATGTTGGCTTTTGGCCCTGGTCAAGATCCTCCCCAGACTGATGCAATTAGGTAGAGGATAACCAGCCTCCATATTAAATGCAAGCCTTACTCCAATGACCCATCCTCTAAAGACTGCCTCTCAGCGAGGTGACGATGAGCAATGACTCCATATAGGATTTAACACAGCGATAGACAAATGCGGACGAGCCCACATGTGCTACAGGTGCAGTTGCGGGAAAGCGTCAGGTGGCACGAGTAGCACAGAATAGCTCACAAGGAGACAGGGTGCTGGCAAAGGCTTTAAAACACTTATGTTTCAGTTGGTTTTTCAGTCTTTCTTTTGTTACCCTATTAAATTTAAACAAATCAATCAAAAGAGGGAGATGATTTTCCCCAGAAAGTCTTTTATTAATGACCTTAAATTTAGTTTATGTCCAGATTTTTATTATGAAATAATTTATACGTACCAAAGACCGTATGTACAGATGAACACCTGTGAACCCACCCCCCAACTTAAGAACTAGATCCATCCAGCTGTGTGGAATCTACCCTGTGTTGCTCCCCTATCTTGACCCTCTGCCTTTTAGGTTCAAATCATGAAATTAAAAATGCTAACATTTAA
Organism: Grampus griseus; assembly: GCF_964374135.1. Classification (NCBI taxonomy): domain Eukaryota; kingdom Metazoa; phylum Chordata; class Mammalia; order Artiodactyla; family Delphinidae; genus Grampus; species Grampus griseus. The sequence continues at coordinate 41,390,209 of NC_139007.1, forward strand.
ACAGTTTGTATTGGGTTCATTTCTACATCCTCCAAAAGAAATACATGCAGTTATAAGTATATTATCTAAGAACATATGTGGAAGTTTGCTTTTTTCTTTAAACACTGCATGCATTTAAGGAAATTGCTTTCGAGCCATTATCTTCATTTTAATGTGGTGACATTTTTACTGCTCTGAAATTCCACTAGATGGAGACATTTCATCATAAAAAATAACCATACCGATCACCTCCAGCCTTTCTTTTCTTTTTTCTTTTCTTTTCTTTTCTCTCTCCCTCCCTCCCTCCCTCCCCCCCCCCCTCACACACACACACACACACCCCTGGGAAATCTCCCGAACAGTGAGGAAAATATTAAGTACTTGCAGCAGAGGCTTATTTTTTTTTTACTGCAAGATAACCTTCACTGAGTTAGTTCTAATTGATTTAAATTTTTAAAAAAAAGTCACCTATCAATTTTGGGGTACATGGAAATGTTGTCTGGGGCAGGAAGCCAATGCACTTTGTTGCAGGTTGTGACAGCCCAGTCTTATTCAGGTGACGTGGTATTAATCAAGTTATTTTCATTTCAAATCCAGCATTAACTATCTCATTTTGGTCTTGCCACCTAAATAGTTGAGCACAGATTAGAATCCAACTATCAGACTGTTCGAAAGTCCTGTATCAGGAATTCATGATTTTCTCTTAAGTGACTCCATTAATCTCACAAGGGTTTTCAGTTACTCATGAGAAACTGAGAAAGATAAAATCCTTTTCTCTTTTTTGAGGCCATCCAGGGTCACTTTCTCCATCAAAGGAGCTATGGGGTGACAAGGACACAATGTATTATGTAGTAAAACTCACATGTTGTGTCCAGACAGGCTGGTACAGACTCAAGACATCAAAAAAGCCTTTTAAGCAAATGAATAAATCATTTGTTTAATACACTAGGAGCCCAATTCACCTACAAATAAATAATATACTCTATACAATTTATTCACCTTGATTTAGGAAAACAGGATCTTTACTGTGCTACTTTTTCTTTCTTTACTTGAGTTACTAGGAGTAATTAGTATTATTAAAGTTGCATTCCTTGAAACAGTTCTTACAGTCCAGTTATTTCATTAATTCAGAGTTGGTGAGGTTTTTCTTCAACTGCTATCTTGCTCTGATTCGAATATATGATTTAAGCCCTGCCTCTGGTTTAGAAGAGCGTTTAAGTTTCCGTAACTGCTTCCCCTGTGGTTCTAATGTAAACACTTAGTAAAAGAGCCTCTTCCCAATCCCCAGAGTTGCTCAGAGATGGCTTGTGGTCCCAGGAGCTGGGAGTCTGGAGCCCTGATGGAGCCAGGAAGTGACATTTGCAAACAGAAGTCAGCCTTGATCTACGGAGCTGTGGAGCGTTATTATAAGTGCTGGATTCTTTCTAAATTTTGTCACTGCCCATCTTACTCTCATAGGGCATATCCATAACAATTTTGTCAAATGTTTACATGGGCTCTAAACCAGATTTCTTCTTATCACAATGAAAAGAACTTTAAAGGAGTCACTACCCTAGGCAGGGAGCACCACTCCATGCTGTGTAAAATGTCTACTACATTTTAGAGTTGCTGTTTCTAGGTGGTACATCGCTAGTCATGAAATGTGAAAACAGGGAATAAAACAGATGAATTCACATATTCAAAATGGGTCAAGTTTAATAATGTCCAAATTCCCTACACTGAGCCCCTACACCTGGTCCACGAAGGACCTCCCATCCCCACGGTGGGAAGCAGTGCCGTCGGCTCCGGGCATGGGCACACGTGCATTACCACGTGGTTTATGCTGCACTGTGAAACACAAAAGCCAGCCCTGTGGCCTCCAGTTCCTGCCTCTTGACAGGGAAAGGAGCAGGCGGACCCACACTAGGAGGTGTGGCAGCTGCCCCAGGGAGAACACAGCCCTGTCCCTCTCTCTTTCAAGGGATGAGAGCCAGGGGCTGGGAGAGGCACGGGCAGGGGCAAGGAGACACATGCCGTCTGGTTCTGTACGATTGCTTTGTTTTTCCTTCATGATTTTCTCTTCCCTGTTATTACCCTTGACTTCAGGATATTGTGTTTGTTACGAAAACCTTATTTCCATGCCATAACCTTGAAAAAGGGCATTTAAATGGCACGTAGGATGAGAAATTCCACTGGCAAGAAGGAATAACATTAAAGGGATAAAAAGCCTTTGTAATATTGTCTTCTAAGAGAAGAGGGTCAGAGGTTCAAAAGCCTTCTGTAAACATTAATGGCCATGCATGTAAATCATGAAACACAGATTGAGGCAGGTCGGGTCTTCCTCGAATGTTTCTCCAAAACTCCAATTGGAAGCCACTCTAGATCCTGTCCAGACTAACAAAGGAAGAAGTCACAAATTTGGTTTGGGCAAGGACCGGCTTTCCAAGTGCCCTGCAACCCAACACGTAAATCCATGTGCAGTGTGGAGAAAACCTAAGAAAAGCCATGTATGGTACCTCCTGCTATTCCTTAATTCTTACCTTTTAGAAGTTACAAGTTGATTGAAAAGTTCTAACCAACCTTGGCATTTAGGAAATACTGCATAAAATTGGGAGGGGAAGGAGGGTGTATTTCAGAATTCAAAGTTAGTAGACTCTGACAAGAAGCATTCATCTGAGCATCAAATTAACAATAAGGAATCATAAATCAGAAGATATCAAAGCCAAATCCCCCCTCCCCCATTTCCCTTCAAACCTTCATGTAACTCCAACAGTTCGGTCCCCTCTGATGTGGGCCTTTCCAACACTGAACCTGACACTTCACTCGGGATGCCATCCCTGCATCCCACCCTTGGCTTTGCCACCTGCTAGCTCTGTGCACCCAGGGAGCTCCCTACCCTGAGCCTCTGGCTCCTCCTATGTCAAAAGATGACTATGAGACACACCTCAGACAGTTGCTGTGGAGAGCAAATGAGAATCTTTGCAGCTTAGCACACGGCTGGCACATAAGGAGCCTTCAGTAAACGGCAGCTCTTTACTATGCTTAAAAAAATTCCTCTGGCTACAGGAGGAGGGCTCATGGGGGGCAGGTAATGTTCTTTTTGATCTGGGTACGTGTTGCACGGGCATGTTTGGTTTGTGTAAATTCCGCAAATGGTACACTTTAAAAAAACTGTGGTAAAATATGTGTAACATAAACATACCACTTTAACTGTTAAGTTAAGCGGCCTTACTGTGCGAGCACCACCCTGCACACTTTTGATCTGTGCACTTGACCATCTGCATTTAAATAAAAAGTTAAAAAAATTCCACCCACCCTCCTGTTCATGATGATAATAATATATTTAAAAATAACCCTGTAACTACGGACATGTGCCTTCTGATGTCTGGAAGAGTCACTGTCCTATTACGGGAGGAATTCCATTCTTGCCCTTGAAAGGTGGTCCTGAGAGCTGGGGGCACCCTAGGGAAGGGGTGGGTTTTACAAGGAGGCAGTTTTCAGGGCCTGAGGCAGTTCCCTGTTCCAAGGACCGCTCCTCTTTCCTGGGATGGGTGGGGTGAGCAGGGCTGCCTCTCACCTGCCCTTGGAAAAGCTGAAGGGCCAGACTTTGGGCCCTTCCACCACCATGAAATCCAGTTTGCTCAGAGAGCAGAGGGCAGAGTAACCCGACGTAGCAGCACTGGAGAACTTCCTGGTGGGCCCTCAGCCGAGAAGTGGCATTCTTCCCCAGCCACTGGGGGGCGCTCACGAGGGAAACTTGAGGTGTTGGGGAGAGGGCCTGACTTGCACACATGGGACACCACCATTTTCTTTGGTGCCTGGATTTTTCTGGAGGGCCCCCATCTGTGCACACTGCCTTAACCTAACAGACATAATATTTAAAAACTATAGGGAAATCTCACCCGTATTTACTCTCCCTAAAGGAAGTATTAAATGGAGGATTTCAAAACTGAGTGATTCTCACCCTTGACATTTCCCCATTGCCTGCTTAACTGCTGCTTCTACTGGCCACATTGAAAAGGCATGCTCGTAGGCATTCTCGAGTGGGCAAAACCACTTCCCCTTCCATCTCACAAAGATTTCAGTCACTTGCAAATTTTCATTATGGAAAATGGCTTCCACGGCCTTCGCCAATGGGAATATTTAGCAGTTTTGAAAATGGAACTTGTTGCCAGCCTTACGTGAGGCTAGGGCAACATGTGAAACGTGAAGAAAATCTCCGGGCAGAGAGGCTAATGCGGACAGGCCAGCCTCCTGCCAATCACCTGAAACTAGATTTGTAGAGGGCGAGGCTGGTGCTTTTACAACCTTTAAACCAAAACCAAAACCATCGACTCTGCTTCTCTGATATCTTCCAAAAAGCTCCCTGGACATACAGCGCCATAAAATACCGCACTGGTTCATCCACTCTTCTTTCCTCAAGTTAAGTGGCTGAGAATTAATGAACTGATTAGCAAGTGTTCTCTTAGCATTTCAGAGATCTGAAAAGGTGCAGACTGCTAACACAAGAACTGCTGCCCAGTCTGAAAGGCGTGCATGCTTCCCCCTCCCTCTCCAAACTTACGAGCTGTTCAATATTTGAAATTTTTCTCCTTTGTGAAAACTCAGGTCATCTTCCGTCCGTGCTTCATAATCGTACAGGGCCACAAACAGGGTCACTCCTGACAAAAACAAAATCAAAATGGGAGAGACTATTACACCAGGGGAAATTAATTCCAAGAAATTTAAGTCTTCACTAAAACCTCATTCTCAAAATTTACATCTGATCAGTACTGATAACATGATACAGTGTTGTAATTGTGTGAAACTAGAGTCACAAGCTGAATTTATGCCTTGGTCTTTGTAGGGGAAGCATTATTTGATCCAACTAAAACCCAGAGTTGAAGGACTTCTCTCTGTACACTTGGAATGAGTCCTTGGGAAGAGATGGATATTGATATCACGGCCACAACCAAGGGGCAGCAGCAACATTATACTTCAGGTTTGCTGGGCTCTGCAGCAATTACAGACGCTCTTTACCCCACACGTCTTCCTCCGTGCAGGAGCCCACATCAGGTCTGGGTAAAACGGACTACGCTTTCCCTCGGCATAACAGGACACGGAATGTAACAGGAAAGTCCTTCTGCAGCCCGGGCACTGAGAAGACCCTCTCCGTACATGTTCACCCCATCAGAGGATGTCTTGCCCTTGGCACCTGCCAAGGCCATCAGGACTCCCTCTCTCTGGCTCTCCTTCCACCGTGGACTCACCCCTCCCCGCATGACTTGTCCTCACTCTTCCTCACCTGGCTGACGCGCCACAGAGGCCATTCCTGCCTTGCAGCGGTTTACCATCAACACTGAAGAACGTCCAGTGTTGCATTTGGCCTAGAACTCTGCCTACTATGTGGAGGAAGTCCTAAGCCAGCCCTCAGGGATTTTCACCTCCTGGTATTCAGGCCCTTGTGCAACCCCCTCCCTTTGAGTGTGGCTGAACCCAGTGACTTGCTTCTAACCAGCAGAACATGGCAAAGGTGATGGGATGTCCGTGAATGATTATGCTTCAACTTCAAGAGACGGTGACTTCTGTCTTCCGAGCAGACTGTCTGGATCGCCACTTTGGCTTGATCACTCTGATGAAGCAACCTGCCATGCTGGCGAGGCCACGCGATAAAGAACTGAGGGTGGCCCCTGGCCAACAGCCAACGAGGAGCTGGGTCCTGCCAACACGCCGTGAACTTGGCAGCAGCAGACCCTTCTCGGATGGACGGCGAGAGGACCACAGCCCAGCCAACACACCTTGACTGCAGCCTGTGAGAGACTCTGAAATAGAGGCCCCGGCTGAGTTGTTGCTAGATTTCTGACCCACAGAAACTGTGGGACAGTAAACGTGCATCCTTTTAAAGCTGCGAAGTTTTGTGATTATTTGTTATGCAGCAACTGATAACAAATACATCCCATTTCTCTGCTCTCTGGATTCTCATTTTGATTTCCACACACCCCAAAGTGCCTAATGTGGCTTGAAGAACGCACACCATAGGTTCTGCGCTTCACCAAGCTGCTGTTTTGCTGTGTTGGTAGTTGCAAGGGAACAGATGTGCCTGGGGACTATTCAAGAACTGGAGGGAGAGAGGGGGCTTGACTGTCCACCCCATCCCAAGCGGGACTTCCTGCAGGAGGGATGGCACGCAGAAGGTCTGACCATGCAAAGCAGCAGGGCTCATTTGACAAAATGCAAAACGTTTCGAAGATTTCTTTGAACAATTAGAAAGGAGACTGGCTTAAAACAGAGTGGGAGCCTGTAAGGCCATGCCTATCCTCATTTAATACTCTGTTAACAGATTCGCTTCAGTTCAGAATTTAAAAACAATCCTAAGCTCCACCGTGTGGAAGACAAGGCACAGGAGGACGATACTTCCACTTGCCCACTGTCTCCCTGCATCGCTCACTGGGTGTTTTTATCTTCTAGGGACGGAGGGAAGAGTCAAGTCAGAATCCTGAAATCACTGGGTGTTTTTATCTTCTAGGGACGGAGGGAAGAGTCAAAGGGTGTTTTTATCTTCTAGGGACGGAGGGAAGAGTCAAAGGAGGTCACAGGGATGCACAGGCACTGTTCCTGGCCTTAGAGCACTGAAAGCAACGTTGAGGAGAAAGACGTGCATATATGATAAAGCCAAATAATTCAGGCAGAAAAATCCACCAACATTTGCGAGTATTGTTTTAACTTTCACATCTCATAAGGGATCGGATGCCCTCTTATACTAACACTGTCCCTGACGGTGTTACAGACCCACACGTTCAAGGCAAGGAGCCCCCTCTAGTGACTTTATGAATGATACCTGCAGACACAGGATTCATATCCAGCATTCACGAGTGAACGCACAAGGTCAGTGCCTGTGTCAGCAGAATTCAGAGTCCGGCTGGCAAAGTACTTGTCTTCTCCCAGCAGGCAAAGGGCACGTGTGCTGGGGGCATTTCTGGCTCCTTTTGTCCTCCAGCATCCTCCAGAGACAGACGTCCCTAGACTGCCTGACGGCCTCTTTCCTTCCGCCCTCCATTCCAGGTGCCTCCCAGGAAGGCTGAGTAAGTGTGCCCAGCCTTCAGTCACCCATGCAAGGCCTGCTTTAAAGGAAAAGCTAGATTCCCCATAACATAAGGGTGAACATAAAATATTTTTTCTACCGAGCAGAGTGTGAAGTGTTGGCAGAACAGAAGTAGTTAATTGCCCACAGCTCTGGGTCAGGTCCCCTTGATATAACTATACTGTCCCGTTGGGTAGAGAGGGAAGAAAACATCTGCTGAAGCCTTGGCAGTGCCAACTCCCAAGGTAAAAAGGCACAATGGGTTGTTATTTAAGACATCTGCTCCCAGATGAGCTGACAGCATAATGGTTGATGTATATTTTTAAAAACTTTTGTAATAAACAAGACAATTTTGGAACGTATAATGTCAAATATCTAGTTACCATGGTTCACATACTGGGAGAGGCTTTGGAAGACTAAGGATGCATGAGATAACTTACAAATATTTCAGAAAACATATGTCTGAGAACGTAGGCCAGATATTTTACAAAGTTATTAGCTAAGTCAGCAAATGCACATGGCAGTGAAACACAGCCTAGGGAAAGAGAAAGAAACCTAAAAGAAATATGAGAAGATTCCTTAAGGATACATAAGATTTGATTTTAAACTACAAAAGATACATGAAAATACCTGAGGGCTGATAAACTCTGCCATACTGAAGATGATGGGAACATCAGAGAAGGAATCAATGAAGACAAACGGCCAAAAAATAATGTGGCCAAATGGCCTCACCAGCTGGGAAGCGACAGGCAGGCTGGAGGCTAGGCAGCTGAAAGGGCAGCACTATCCTGTAAGTGCTCTTAACCGGGGGATGCGGGGAAGGAGTGCTTTCACATTGGGAGAACTCAAAACATCCATATTCAGATCCAGTCCTGGGACTTCTGCTGGCCTCAAGTGACTCAGCAGCAGGTTGTCTCTCGTAACCCTTGCAGGATTCTCACAGAGCAGCTACTGGGGTCCCCTGCACCACTGTTGCCAGCACCTAGATTTGTCCATCAACCTTCAGCATTTTTAACAGCCCCTTATCTGGTAGTGGCTAGGCAGACAGTGATTAAAAACTTAAATGTTGAATCCTCAAAGGAGCACAAACGTTCAACTGCCAAAAGATTTAAGAGCAGCTTAATCCTGACCTGTTCCTCCTCTCGTTCGCAAGGTCCCAGTATGAGACGAAGAGTTCACACCCCCAAAGACGGTGAGTCCTTGGCCCCCGGCTGCGTGGAAGTTGTTGTAGTTTGGGATGGAGGTCACGCCGAAGCTGGGGTAGTGCTGAGGAGTGGGGTCTGTGCCATAGCGGTACCCGGAGCTCTGGTTCAGGCTGCCATCCCTCTCCTCCGTCAGTTTTGTTGCTTCTTTATCCTTACATTGCACACAGCCCATTATCTAAACTCCTGTTGAAAACAAACAAACAAAAAGAGGCACATGAACTTGGACGCCCCCTAGTGGCTGGGTTGCTTGACTATTAAAGAGGAATCGTTTATAAAGCTCACTGTTGGATATTTCAGGCCTAGAGGGGCATGAAAAGCAGTGGCTACGGTTGACGGCTGGAAGCAATGTCAGTGCCTTTCACTTGACAATCACATTTGTTCCCCAGATGCTCCGGGCAATGGGATCAACACAGAGTACGATGTTCACCATGCAGCATTTTTCCTCGCATGAGGTCTGCACCCTTACACTTCTGTAATATCACACACCTGCCTAAAGAGAGTCCAATAATACTAACTTATGCTTTTCTCTAGTCACCCTAAAAAGTAGTGGAAGCTTTCAAACATGAGCGCATGCAATCCTAGAATAAAAACTTCCATCATGGCAAAGGAAATCTAAAGAACAGGGTGCGGGAGTGTTGGAAAAGCCAGAAGACAGCCCCGGAACAGCTCACTGTACTTCTTCGTTCCCGGGTACCCATTCTTCAGGCACACATTTGGTAAATTTTAAGCAATAAGATGATGGTAAGTATCAAAATTAAGAAATAATTACTGGATGAAAAAAAATACAATTGGCCGAAACTAAGAGGTCTGAGTATATTTGCAGGATGTCACGATCGCCTACAGTAACAACATCATTTAAACCTGCTAATTAACTTTTCAAATTTCCATTAGCTTTTGACATCTTTCAGAAACATTTAAAAACTCATTCCCATGTTCTAGAATTAGTGGTGAATTCAAACTTGAGTCATTGTCACCCCAGCCTCCTTCAAACCAAACCTACTTCTTCTGCGCTGGTCTCAGTAAATGGTACCACCAAGGTGCTCAAGTCAGAATCCTGAAGCACATCCTTGCTGGCTCCTCTGTGCTTACTCTTCAATCTTCCTGTCTCACACTCTGCTATCCAAACTTGCCTAACTTCTCAGTTCGTCAAAGGTTCTATTTTTCCCACTCACCTTTCGTCTTTGGAACATGGCTTTGAACACTTTTTGCCCCCTCCTCTTTGATACACAATATATCCTTCATGTCTCAGTCAAGACACCACTTCCTCTGCAAAGCCTTCTCTGATTTCCCTGCCATCCCCCAGGCTGGGGCGGTGCTCTTCCTAAGTGCTCCCATGATATCTTGACTTCCCTCATTACGGCATCTATTGCGCCATATTAAAACATGGCCTGTCCACTTGTCTCATTGCTCAATAGACTGCGAGTTCCAGGAAAGCAGGGCTCTGTCCGTTTTTGTCATAGCTATATAGCCAATGCCTGGCACATAGCAGGTGCTCAATAAAGAGCAATTGAATGAGTGAAGATTCTCTAGCCCACTGTTTCTCTTTCACCCTTTCTTTCTCTCTGCATCAAGGCCAACTCTTCTTCCAATAATTTTTATCAGTAGTGTGCCCTGTGTTTTGAATCTATTGGCATGTGTGAGAAGTGAAGAAGATTCAGAAATGGAAGGTGAGTTGGTTAAATGACCCCACTTTGGACTGCAATGTCCTGTAATACCCTGTCCAGCTGACAGCAGGGAGGTAGGACTTGCAATGGATGTCCCTGCCAAAATTTTGAAAAGTGGCCCATTTGGGACCAAAGAACCAAATAAGAAATACATGACATCATGTGTGATTACATGTATTCACTGGGGAGAACACAGCTGGTACAAGATGGGAAGGGACTTGAGGTGGTGAAGGGAAATGAAAAGAGCCAGTTTCTCTATGTATCTTGCAAACCAAAATGGGGTTGCCACATCAGATACGGAGACTCTTGGGAGGTACTGTTCAGAGCACTGCTTTCCTGCTGGCCGGGGTCATGGAAGCAATATCAGACTGTTTAAAGCCCTCTCACATTACATGTTTCAATAAATACTTACTGAATTTAATCTCGTTAGCTGAGAATGGAAATGTTTGGAAACGAGCCGCCTGCTGCTTGAGCTGAGCTCACCAAATCTGGAACACATTTACGCGTAAATCATTCCAGATTAACTTACAGTGTACTGTGTCCAACATGCTCTCTAACTTACGGTAAATGAATATGATTTTAACAAGTTTCCAATAGGAAATGCAAAATATCTCCAAGGCATGACTGACTGAAGGAGTTTCACCATTTGTTGTTGGTGTCGCTTCATAAGACTGGTAAATATCTTGCTCACTTCACATTAACTCTTCCCTGGCGGAACACTGTCCTGAGCATCTTACAAAGGCCAACAGAAGACACTGCTTGTCCCAGGTCCTCTTTTCAGGAATTTCACTGATCTGCTTTAGTTAGAGGATGTGAGACCTGAATCACAGAATCACATCATTTATATCAGTGGTTCTCAGCTGGGGGTGACTTTGCTGTCCATGACCAAGGGACATATTTGGTTGTCACAGCCTGAGGGTAAGGGGTACTGCTGGCACCCGGTGGCAAGAGGCCAAGGACGCTGCTAAACATCCTACAATGAACGGGACAGCCCCTAACTACCAAGAATCACCTTGCCCCGAATGTAAATGTGTCAAGGTCAAGAAATCCTGATTTATGAAGAGGAAAAGAATTATAGCTATATCTTTGAAACAGTTTAAGTGCTGTTTCCCTTATATGCATGTGATTGCCTTCCTTAGGAGAATGGGCATGCTAGGGGGAAAACGGCAGCTTAAAGAATGGACAGAATGCTGTTTTTTTTCTCTAGAAGTTTGCTCCTTGTGATAGAGGCAAGAATCTAAAACCAATGAGAACTCTCAGTACAAACTACCCTTCCAATTCCATCAAAACAAAACCCTACATCAGAAACTTACTGAAAACAGGACCCTACATCTAACCAAACTAAGAAAAGAATAATCTTTCAAAAATCTACTAAAAAACGTATTACCACTGTAATAAATGCCTAACAGCTTTTATATAATTCTATGAAATAATGGAAGGAAACAAACAGTAAGCTCCTTGCAGGCAGCGATTATTTTTCAGTTTTTGTTCCATCATTGCATCTCCAGTGTCCAGAACAGTGCCTGGAACACAGTAGAAGCTCAAAAAATATGTGTTAAATGAGTAAATGCAAAAAACCCAAACTCTATCAGAATTATTTTGGAGAAAACAATTCTCTTTTATACCACTTTGTGTGTGTACCATTTTGAGTAAGGAATGTTTCTGCACAGATCTTGTGTACTCTCTTCACTTCACTGACAAACATGAAGAAAATGAAATAAATCGGTAAATGTGGGCTCGGTCATTAAAACTTAATCACAATGAAAATATCTGTATACGAACTTGTGGTCTTCTTCCTCCCACTTGAGGTGGTCAGACTAACCATTTCCTGATGAAAGAATCAGAAGATGCTACATGAGTTGTACTCAGTGTGACTTTGGGCTCCTTGCCACGAAGCAAAGTTCTGAGCATTCGGGTTAAAATAAAAACATCCTTATTACGTACAGTTCTGTGGTGTGGCTTTTATGGCCTGTGCTGTGGGTCCATCATGAACATATAATGCACTAATACATTTGCTCAAGATCCGTGGGGCACTGGGAAACGGTGAATAACGCCACTTGAAAGTGGGGCCCTGGAGGGACTCTGATCAGTAAATCATACATCATGACCTCATGACCATCGTCCTCTGTGCTTTGCTATGCCTAGAAAAACTGATGCACAGCACTGTGACCAGCAGGACCCTGTTCTTGTGGTGAAGCCCCCTATTCTCCAATTCTTCTGTAAACGGAAGGGCTCTGTTTCTACTATGTAAGTAAAACCTGATTTACTTAAAATTTCCTTAATTTGCTCATATGTGACACAAGAGCATTAAGCAACTCGGGCAGAAATTGCCAAAGAGAGAATCATTCAAGGATTGCCACGTCCCCTTCCTGTGAGCGGGCATGATGGACGTCATCAATCCATCACAGCGCCTTCTGGTGCTACACCACGTGTGGCCTCAGAATCCCTCTTCACATAGCCCTTGAGTGGTTGACTGAAGCTGACATGAAGGATGGAATCTGTCTGCTACTCTGGGCATAGGCTACTTCGATCCAGAATGAGTCTGGTCAAACGTACATTCCCTCCACTGATGCCACAGACCCCAGTCTGGTCTGCTAGACGCACATTCAACACAGATACGCTCACATTTCCTCCTATGCCAATCAATAAAGCAACATCTGTATGCCCAGGTTATAACATCGCAGGACTTGTGAGATTTTAGGTGTGTGAGAGAGCTAGGTACCAGAAAAGGAAAAAGGCCACTGGCAGTCTTCTGCAAAAGCAAATTACTTTCTCTTGAGACACATAAATGGGATGGCAGGAGGAGGAAGGTGAAACTGACAACAAATAACTTTAATCTCAGCAGTGTAAGCGCGATGCCTCAGAAACCAGCCTAGGTGGGTGTGGAGAAGTGAAGGGCCCTCCAGCATAAGTGGCATCCTTGCTCCCAACAGCCCAGACTCTGGAGAGTGATGGTGAAGCCACACTGGCCTGTGCTCTGATGTGGCATGTTTCCTGGGGCTGTCAGTCACCATCCCTTTAGCTGGTCTCTGCTTTACCTGGGCAGGTATCACAATGAAAGGAAAAGAACGAGAAAGGGAACTGAACTAAGAACCTAGAAACCAAACACAAGCAACCCAGATGGGGACAGCTGGAAAAGTATTGAAAGCTGAACTGTAGATAGACTGCCCAGTTTCACACACTTCTCTGGGAGAAAAGCAAAAACTGGCGGTTTAACGAGCAAACACCCTTTTCCAGTCAATAGTAATAGCATGAGGCAAAAGGATACGATGTGGCAGAGACACATCAGAAATGTGTCGACTTCAGCACAGAAGATTCACGGCAGGGGACTCCCGATTCTTGTAAAATCAGAAATACTCACAAGAGTCAACCTGAGGTGTTTTGCTATGTTCTCGATAGGGAAAACTAATCCCTTGAAAGTTTAGGGAAGGCTTTCCTTAATTTTCCCCACATAACTACCAGAAGCAGGACATTTAGAGAGAGAGGAGGGCCTCACTGGTAGCAATGGTAGTTGGGCCACAGCATCTGTCACCCCAATGTTTTAGCATTTTCAGTCCTTTACAGTGTGGCTTTTCTCTTTGTGGGACCCTGGGTTCTGACACCCCACAGGGAGTGCGGGCAGTGCTGTCTTCTGGGGACAGCCAGGGCAGAGATGCCAGGGATGACTGGAGAGAAAGCAGGCTGGACCCTCTTTGAAGCACAAACATTCTCCAAGGCCCTGAAGCAGGGAAAAGGTTGCAGCTGGGATGACACTTGAGAGATGTAAATACTTGAGGCCTGAACCACGCACAGCACTGGTGTTGGGTCCAGCCAGTGGCCCCAGCTCAGCTATGAAAAAAGAGCACACAGGACTCTGCCAGTGAGGGAAAATCCTTTTTGCTGCCAACTGGAAGGAAGGCGTGAAGTACGTGCCTTGCTGAAAAGGTGGTGCAGTAGGCAGATCTCTAAGGTGTGCCCAAGTTTCCCACCTCCAGTGGATAAGTCCTGGATAATCCCTGGGACTTGTGGATGATGGGATCAGCACTCCTGTGATTAGGTTATCTTCTTTGGCACAGTTGACTTTAACAGAAGAGGGATTATCTTAGATGGACCTGACTTCATGAGGTGAGCCCTTGAAAGGGATAGGCTCTTTCCAGAGGAGCAGATTCAAAGTGTGAGAGGCATTCCATGGGAGGGATAGTCTCCACTGCTGGCTTTGAAGACAGAGGGGGCTATGTGGGTGGCCTCTAGGAGCTGAGAACAGCTCCCAGCTGGCAGAAAGCAAAGAAACAGAGACCTCAGTCCTACAACCACAAGGAAATGAGCTGGGTCAAGAACCCAAAGAAACCTGGAAATGAATTCTTCCCTAGTCAAGCTTCCAGATGAGAACGCTGTCAGTCAATACACTGAATTCAGCTTTGCGTAAGAGCCCAGCCACACTGTGCCCGGACTTGTGACTCAGAACTGTGAGCTGATAAATGGGTGTTGTTTAAGTCACTAAGTTTGTCATAATTTGTTACACAGCAATAGAAAACAAAAACATCTTTTGGTGGGATGAGGCACCACAGAGATGAAGGCTCCAATCTCAGCAGTGATGACCAATATCAAATGAAAGCTCACTCCAAGCCAGGCGCTGTGCTATGTACTGGAACATGTTGTCTCACTAAATTCTCATGACAGTCCTAAGACGTGGGATTGCTATTTCCCCTCATTTTACAACGGAGGAACAGAGAGGTTTGGGAATTTGTTCACAGCTCAGTCAGGGGTGGAGATGGGATTTGGAGCCAGACAGACTGATTTCACGGCCAGCACATGGCGCCTCTACACTAGCCTTGCCTCCTGCTCCACGGAATCCTGGCTACCCACAAGGGTGTGGGTGCGAGGGTAGGAGGTGTGGAGGGAGAGACCTGTGGGGAAGACCCCTGACTCCGAAGAACCCAACCTCATGTGCGTGACTAATGAAGGCCCTGATTTCAGGGACTGGGCCCCACTGCTCCACATTCACGGCCCATACCCCCTAAGACAGTGGGCTCTGCAGGGGTGCTGGGACCACGCCAGGCGTGGTGAGTCACCAGCTTCCCTGATGTGGTTTGGCATCTTAATGAACGTTTAGCCAATGCCATTAAAGCAGCCCTTAGTTTCCTGATACTTCCTAGATGTGGCGCGGTATTTATATATACCACGAAGGAGTTAGCACTGGGTTCCTTGATGTAAAAGGGAGCTGTCCTACTGCACTGAAAACATGATGTGCTTTACATCGTATAAACTTTCTGGAACACATTTACTGCATAAACTGAGCTATACATGTAATGTTTCCTCCAAGCACAAAAATAACAGATTTCTACTCTTGGTGGAGCCCTGAGAGGAAGAGCCCCCCACAAACACAGGTGATAAAATATTATACCTTTGGGGTAAGAAGGCTGATGTAAAAGCAGGAGTATCTACAATGTAGACACTAGCCACATGCAGCAATGGGAGAACCAGAGCCTATTTAAAAATCAAGTCAAAACTTTGCTTCAGAAATAATAAGAGGTGGAGTTGGACCCATTCGATCATTTACACATGGCTTTGCAAAGACCCTCTGGAGGGCGAGGAGGATGGACCTTGTTCCACACCGCACAGCAAGGGAACCGAACTAATAGAAATCACTCTTAAAATGTCACATTACTTTAAGAAAAAGCCACATTCCTGGCACCTAGAATATTTGTTGGCTTCCACTCTCTGGCTTCTCCTGTTCAAATGACCCCCACGCCGCAAGGCAGCAGCTCACACTCCGGCAGTTCTCCTTCCCTCTGTACAACTTTCCGTGCCCCAATGCCCAGGGACCCACAAGCACCTAATAAAAAAGAAATGGAAGCATCAAACCCCAGTGGTGAGATTTAACACTGCAGTCAACTAACTGCTGGAACCAGTCCCAAACCCAAGTGGGCAAATGAGGTTTTAATACCAAACTGTGGAAATGCTCCAAAAGGAGCGAAGAACATTTTCTTCTTACATTCACTTCACTTGGGATGTCAAGGTTAAGACAAGAGTGAAATGGCGATAAAAATAAAGATGTATTTTAACTGTCTATGCCAAACAAAGGGTTCAGAGAGAATTAGGGCACTGATTGTTCTTCAGGCCTTCCACCACCCCTTTTTAGACCTTAGAAAAGTTCCCTGTGGTTAGCATTTTAAAATTTTATCTATTTTTATTGAGATATAATTCATATTCCATAAAATCACCCTCTTAAAGTATACACTTTAGTGGTTTTTAATATATTTGCAAAGGAAACCATTACCACTATCTAATTCCAGAACATTTTCATCACTCCAAAAGAAACGTGTACCCATTAAGCAGTTACTTCCCATCACATTCTCAGCCTAGCCCCTGGCAAGCACGAATCTACTTTATGTCTCTGTGGATTTGCCTATTCTGAGTATTTTATTTTTAACATCTTTATTGGCGTGTAATTGCTTTACAATGGTGTGTTAGTTTCTGCTTTATTGTTATATTCACTTTGTTAAGTGAATCAGTTATACATATACATATATCCCCATATCTCTTCCCCCTTGCATCTCCCCCTCCCACTCACCCTCCCTATCCCACCCCTCTAGGTGGTCACAAAGCACCGAGCTGATCTCCCTGTGCTATGCGGCTGCTTCCCATTAGCTATCTATTTTACGTTTGGTAGTGTACATATGTCCATGCCACTCTCTCACTTTGTCCTGGCTTACCCTTCCCCCCTCCCCATATCCTCAAGTCCATTCTCTAGTAGGTCTGTGTCTTTATTCTCGTCTTGCCCTAGGTTCATGGCCACTTTTTTTTTTTTTTTTTTTTAGATTCCATATATATGTGTTAGCATACAGTATTTGTTATTCTCTTTCTGACTTACTTCACTCTGTATGACAGACTCTAGGTCCATCCACCTCACTACAACTAACTCAGTTGCATTTTTTTTATGGCTGAGTAATATTCCATTGTATATATGTGCCACATCTTCTTTATCCATTCATCTGTCGATGGACACTTAGGTTGCTTCCATGTCCTGGCTATTGTAAACAGAGCTGCAATGAACATACTGGTACATGACTCTTTTTGAATTATGGTTTTCTCAGGGTATATGCCCAGTAGTGGGATTGCTGGGTCATATGGTAGTTCTATTTGTAGTTTTTTAAGGAACCTCCATACTGTTCTCCATAGTGGCTGTATCAATTTACATTCCCACCAACAGTGCAAGAGGGTTCCCTTTTCTCCACACCCTCTGCAGCATTTACTGTTTGTAGATTTTTTGATGATGGCCATTCTGACTGGTGTGAGATGATATCTCATTGTAGTTTTGATTTGCATTTCTTTAATGATTAATGATGCTGAGCATTCTTTCATGTGTTTGTTGGCAGTCTGTATATCTTCTTTGGAGAAATGTCTATTTAGGTCTTCTGCCCATTTTTGGATTGGGTTGTTTGTTTTTTTGATGTTGAGCTGCATGAGCTGCTTGTAAATTCTGGAGATTAATCCTTTGTCAGTTGCTTCGTTTGCAAATATTTTCTCCCATTCTGAGGGTTGTCTTCTCGTCTTGTTTATGGTTTCCTTTGCTGTGCAACAGGTTTGAGGTTTCATTAGGTCCCATTTGTTTATTTTTGTTTTTATTTCCATTTCTCTAGGAGGTGGGTCAAAAAGGATCTTGCTGTGATTTATGTCATAGAGTGTTCTGCGTATGTTTTCCCCTAAGAGTTTGATAGTCTGTGGCCTTACATTTAGGTCTTTAATCCATTTTGAGCTTATTTTTGTGTATGGTGTTAGGGAGTGTTCTAATTTCATTCTTTTACATGTAGCTGTCCAGTTTCCCAAGCACCACTTATTGAAGAGGCTGTCTTTTCCCCACTGTATATTCTTGCCTCCTTTATCAAAGATAAGGTGACCAAATATGTGTACGTTTATCTCTGGGCTTTCTATCCTGTTCCATTGATCTATATTTCTGTTTTTGTGCCAGTACCATACTGTCTTGATTACTGTAGCTTTGTAGTATAGTCTGAAGTCAGGGAGCCTGATTCCTCCAGCTCCGTTTTTCATTCTCAAGATTGCTTTGGCTATTCGGGGTCTTTTGTGTTTCCATACAAATTGTGGAAGTTTTTGTTCTAGTTCTGTGAAAAATGCCAGTGGTACCTTGATAGGGATTGCATTGAATCTGTAGATTGCTTTGGGTAGTAGAGTTATTTTCACAATGTTGATTCTTCCAATCCAAGAACATGGTATATCTCTCCATCTGTTTGTATCATCTTTAATTTCTTTCATCAGTGTCTTATAATTTTCTGCATACAGGTCTTTTGATTCCTTAGGTAAGTTTATTCCTAGATAGTTTATTCTTTTTGTTGCAATGGTAAATGGGAGTGTTTTCTTTATTTCACTTTCAGATTTTTCATCGTTAGTGTATAGGAATGCTAGAAATTTCTGTGTATCAATTTTGTATCTGCTACTTTACCAAATTCATTGATTAGCTCTAGTAGTTTTCTGGTAGCATCTTTAGGATTCTCTATGTATAGTACCATGTCATCTGCAAACAGTGACAGCTTTACTTCTTTCCCAATTTGGATTCCTTTTATTTCTTTTTCTTCTCTGATTTCTGTGGCTAAAACTTCCAAAACTATGTTGAATAACAGTGGTGAGAGTGGGCAACCTTGTCTTGTTCCTGATCTTAGTGGAAATGGCTTCAGTTTTTCACCATTGAAGACGATGTTGGCTGTGGGTTTGTCATATATGGCCTTTATTATGTTGAGGAACGTTCCCTCTATGCTTACTTTCTGGAGGGTTTTTATCATAAATGGGTGTTGAATTTTGTCGAAAGCTTTCTCTGCATCTATTGCAATGATCATATGGTTTTTCTCCTTCAATCTGTTAATATGGTGTATCACACTGATTGATCTGCATATATTGAAAAATCCTTGCATTCCTAGGATAAACCCAGTTTATCATGGTGTATGATCATGGTGTATGATCATGATGTATGATCCTTTTAATGTGCTGTTGGATTCTGTTTGCTAGTATTTTGTTGAGGATTTTTGCATCTATGTTCATCAGTGATGTTGGCCTGTAGTTTTCTTTGTGACATCTTTGTCTGGTTTTGGTATCAGGGTGATGGTGGCCTCATAGAATGAGTTTGGGAGTGTTCCTCCCTCTGCTATATTTTGGAAGAGTTTGAGAAGGATAGGTGTTAGCTTTTCTCTAAATGTTTGATAGACTTCACCTATGAAGCCATCTGGTCCTGGGCTTTTGTTTGTTGGAAGATTTTTAATCACAGTTTCAATTTCAGTGCTTGTGATTGGTCTGTTCATATTTTCTATTTCTTCCTGGTTCAGTGTCAGCAGGTTGTGCCTTTCTAAGAATTTGTCCATTTCTTCCAGGTTGTCCATTTTATTGGCATAGAGTTGCTTGTAGTAATCTCTCATGATCCTTTGTATTTCTGCAGTATCAACTGTTACTTCTCCTTTTTCGTTTCTAATTCTATTGATTTGAGTCTTCTCCCTTTTTTTCTTGATGAGTCTGGCTAATGGTTTATCAATTTTGGTTATCTTCTCAAAGAACCAGCTTCTAGTTTTATTGATCTTTGCTATCATTTCCTCCATTTCTTTTTCATTTATTTCTGATCTGATCTTTACGATTTCTTTCCTTTTGCTAATTTTGGGTTTTTCTTGTTCTTCTTTCTCTAATTGCTTTAGGTGTAAGGTTAGGTTGTTTATTTGAAATGTTTCTTGTTTCTTAAGGTAGGACTGTATTGCTATAAACTTCCCTCTTAGAACTGCTTTTGCTGCATCCCATAGGTTTTGGGTCATCGTGTCTTCATTGTCATTTGTTTCTAGGTATTTTTTGATTTCCTCTTTGATTTCCTCAGTGAGCTCTTGGTTATTAAGTAGTGTGTTGTTTAGCCTCCATGTGTTTGTATTTCTTACAGATTTTTTCCTGTAATTGATATCTAGTCTCATAGTGTTGTGGTGGGAAAAGACACTTGATATGATTTCAATTTTCTTAAATTTACCAAGGCTTGATTTGTGACCCAAGATATGATCTATCCTCGAGAATGTTCCATGAGCAGTTGAGAAGAATGTGTATTCTGTTGTTTTTGGATGGAATGTCCTATAAATATCAATTAAGTCCATATTGCTTAATGTATCATTTAAAGCTTGTGTTTCCTTACTTATTTTCATTTTGGAAGATCTGTCCATTGGTGAAAGTGGGGTGTTAAAGTCCCTTACTATGATTGTGTTCCTCTTGATTTCCCCCTTTATGGCTGTTAGTATCTGCCTTATGTATTGAGGTGCTCCTACGTTGGGTGCATAAATATTTACAATTGTTATATCTTCTTCTTGGATTGATCCCTTGATCATTATGTAGTGCCCTTCTTTGTCTCTTGTAACAGTCTTTGTTTTAGTCTTTGTTTTAAAGTCTATTTTGTCTGATATGACAATTGCTACTCAAGCTTTCTTTTGATTTCCATTTGCATGGAATATCTTTTTCCATCCCCTCACTTTCAGTCTGTATGTGTCCCTAGGTCTGAAGTGGGTCTCTTGTAGACAGCATATATACAGGTCTTGTTTCTGTATCCATTCAGCCAATCTAGTCTTTTGGTTGGAGCATTTAATCCATTTACATTTAAGGTAATTATTGATATGTATATTCCTATTACCATTTTCTTAATTGTTCTGGGTTTGTTACTGTAGGTGTTTTCCATCTCTTGTGTTTCCTGCCTAGAGAATTTCCTTTAGCATTTGTTGTAAAGCTGGTTTGGTGGTGAATTCTCTTAGCTTTTGCTTGTCTGTAAAGGTTTTAATTTCTCCGTCAAATCTGAATGAGATCCTTGCTGGGCAGAGTAATCTTGGTTGCAGGTTTTTCTCCTTCATCACTTTAAATATATCCTGCCACTCCCTTCTGGCTTGCAGAGTTTATGCTGAAAGATCAGCTGTTAACCTTATGGGGATTCCCTTGTGTGTTATTTGTTGTTTTTCCCTTGCTGCTTTTAATATTTTTTCTTTGTATTTATTTAATTTTTGATAGTTTGATTAATATGTCTTGGTGTGTTTCTGCTTGGATTTATCCTGTATGGGACTCTCTGTGCTTCCTGGACTTGATTAACTATTTCTTTTCCCATATTAGGGAAGTTTTCAACTATAATCTCTTCAAATATTTTCTCAGTCCCTTTCTTTTTCTCTTCTTCTTCTGGGACCCCTAAAATTCGAATGTTGGTGCATTTAATGTTGTCCCAGAGGTCTCTGAGACTGTCCTCAGTTCTTTTCATTCTTTTTTCTTTATTCTGCTCTGCAGTAGTTATTTCCACTATTTTATCTTCCAGGTCACTTATCCGTTCTTCTGCCTCAGTTACTGTGCTATTGATCCCTTCTAGAGAATTTTAAATGTCATATTTTGTGTTGTTCATCACTGTTTGTTTGCTCTTTAGTTCTTCTAGGTCCTTGTTAAACGTTTCCTGTATTTTCTCCATTCTATTTCCAAGATTTTGGATCATCTTTACTATTATTATTCTGAATTGTTTTTCAGGTAGACTGCCTATTTCCTCTTCATTTGTTAGGTCTGGTGGGTTTTTGCCTTGCTCCTTCATCTGCTACGTGTTTCTGTGTCTTCTCATTTTGCTTAACTTATTGTGTTTGGGGTCTCCTTTTCACAGGCTGCAGGTTCATAGTTCCTGTTGTTTTTGGTGTCTGTCCCCAGTGGCTAAGGTTGGTTCAGTGGGTTGTGTAGGCTTCCTGGTGCAGGGGACTAGTGCCTGTGTTCTGGTGGATGAAGCTGGATCTTGTCTTTCTGGTGGGCAGGTCCACATCTGGTGGTGTGTTTTGGGGTGTCTGTGGCCTTATTATGATTTTAGGCAGCCTCTCTGCTAATGGATGGGGTTGTGTTCCTGTCTTGCTAGTTGTTTGGCATAGGGTGTCCAGCACTGTAGCTTGCTGGTCGTTGAGTGGAGCTGGGTCTTGGTGTCGAGATGAAGATCTCTCGGAGATTTTCACCATTTGATGTTACGTGGAGCTGGGAGGTCTCTTGTGGACCAGTATCCTGAACTTGGCTCTCCCACCTCAGAGGCACAGCCCTGATGCCTGGCTGGAGCACCAAGACCCTGTCATCCACATGGCTCAGAATAAAAGGGAGAAAAGGAAGGAAGGGAGGGAGGGAGGAAGGAAGAAAGGAAGCGTATGAAATAAAATAGTTATTAAAATAAAAAATAATAATTAAGAAAAAAAATTTAAAAAGTAAAAAAAAAACAAAAAAAACCAGACAGACAGAACCCTAGGACAAATGGTAAAAGCAAAGGTATTGAGGCAAAAATCACACACAGAAGCATACACATACACACTCACAAAAAGAGAAAAAGGGAAAATATATATATATTGTTGCTCCCAAAGTCCACCTCCTCAATTTGGGATGATTCGTTGTCTATCCATGTATTCCACAGAGGCAGGGTACATCAGGTTGACTGTGGAGATTTAATCCGCTGCTCCTGAGGCTGCTGGGAGAGATTTCCCTTTCTCTTCTTTGTTCTCACAGCTCCTGGGGTTCAGCTTTGGATTTGGCCCCGCCTCTGCAGGTAGGTCGCCTGAGGGCGTCTGTTCTTCACTCAGCAGGACGGGGTTAAAGGAGCAGCTGATTCGGGTGCTCTGGCTCACTCAGGCCGGGGGGAGGGAGGGGTACGGATGCGGGGCGGGCCTGCGGCAGCAGAGGCCAGCGTTACGTTGCACCAGCCTGCGGCGCGCCGTGCATTCTCCCGGGGCAGTTGTCCCTGGATCATGGGACCCTGGCCTTGGCGGGCTGCACAGGCTCCCCGGAAGGGGGGTGTGGATAGTGACTTGTGCTCGTACACAGGCTTCTTGGTGGCAGCAGCAGCCTTAGCGTCTCACGCCCATCTCTGGGGTCCGCACTGAGAGCTGCGGCTCGTGCCCGTCTCTGGAGCTCGTTTAAGCGGCGCTCTTAATCCCCTCTCCTTGCGCCCCAGGAAACAAAGAGGCAAGAAAAAGTCTCTTGTCTCTTCGGCAGCTCCAGACTTTCCCCGGACTCCCTCCCGGCTAGCCGTGGCGCACTAAGCCCTTCAGGCTGTGATCACGCCGCCAACCCCAGTCCTCTCCCTGGGATCCGACCTCCAAAGCCCGAGCCTCAGCTCCCAGCCCCCGCCCGCCGCGGCGGGTGAGCAGACAAGCCTCTCGGGCTGGTCGGCACGGATCCTCTGTGTGGGAATCTCTCCGCTTTGCCCTCCGTACCCCGTGGCTGCGCTCTGCTCAGTGGCTCTGAAGCTTCCCCCCTCCACCACCCACCGTCTCCGCCCGCGAAGGGGCTTCTAGTGTGTGGAAACCTTTCCTCCTTCACGGCTCCCTCCCACTGGTGCAGGTGCCGTCCCTATTCTTTTGTCTTTGTTTTTTCTTTTTTCTTTTTTCTTTTGCCCTACCCAGGTACGTGGGGAGTTTCTTGCCTTTTGGGAGGTCTGAGGTCTTCTGCCAGCCTTCAGTAGGTGTTCTGTAGGAGTTGTTCCACGTGTAGATGTATTTCTGGTGTATCTGTGGGGAGGAAGGTGATCTCCGCATCTTACTCTTCCGCCATCTTGAAGCTCCCTGAGTATTTTACATAAATGGAATCATGTAATACATGGATTTTTTGACTGGCTACTTTTGCTTGGTGTAACATTTTCAGGATTCATTCAGTTTGTAGTGTGACTTAGTACTTCATTCCTTTTTATGGCTGAAAAGTATTCGATTGAATGGATACATCACTTATTGCTTACCAATCATCAGCTGATAGACATGTGGTTTGTTTCCACTTCTTGGCTATTATAAATAGTGCTGCTGTAAACATTCATGAACAAGCTTTGGTGTGGACATATGCTTTCAATTCTCTTGGGTTAACATTTTAACACATAAGGAATTTATATAGATAAGAAAACTCTAAGATTAGGTAAATGGGAAAGCATGTGAATTGGCAATTCAAAGAAAGTAAAAAACAGCTTGTGAAATATATTTCCCTTCAGTGGTAATCAAAGAAACACAATTTAGATTAGTGAGATACTTTCACTTCTAAATTAACAAACATTTAAAAAGATGTTTGCCCAACAGTGATGACTATTCTCATACACTGCTGGTAGAAGCAGAAATTAATGTATAACTTTTTGTAAACCAACTTCAATATTATCAAAAAATCTTAAAAATGGGTTTGCTCTTTAACCTCTAAATCTGTGCTAGAGACTTAAAAAAAAAAAGACACATGAAGAGATCCTATGAAGTGTTATTTATAATTTGAAAAATTATAAATATGTTAATTATTTAAGAAGGCAACGGCTAAGCATATCGTAAGGCCATAATGTAAAGTTAAGCACAAGTTGAAACTTATACTTACAAAAAATTATTAGTAATATGGAAATATTATAATATTTTTCATTAATATTATAATTAATGGAAAATATTATAATATTTTCCTGTTATACTAAGAAGGATCACATGATTGCAAGTATATAACAAATGCCTAGCAAATTCTTTGGAAGGAAAGATACCATGATGCTTGCTGGTGGTATGTAGGGGATAATGCCATGAATGATGTTCTTCCTTCTCTGTTTCTTTATTTCTCAGATTTTCTATACTGAATCCACCAGTTTTAAAAATGAGACTAAATCACCTTTACTTGTTAATAAGAAAGGTCCTTTTAATCTTATCAATTACTGACTTAATTTGTATATAAGTTGATAGCAACCACACAATGATGAAGTATGCATTGTGAACTGAAAAATTAAGAGAGGTAGAGAAAGTGATTGATTCCCAAGCCTGTTAAGAGGCAACCTCTCCTTCCAGAAGGTGTCAAGATTAAAGGTACCAAAGGACAGAGAGACTTCTGAGTGTGTTTTCATCACATCTGTGCTGGGAAGAGGCAGTGAGGGAGCAGAGCTGAGAGTGAGTGGCGAAAGCACATAGAACCTCCAATAAAAATCTAATTAGGGGCACAGATTAAGCAAAGCTGTGATATATAATCAACTCAGAGGACCATGTAGGTGGCAAGTGGCAGAACCTGGGATAATAGAATCAGGAATGGGGTGGCTGGGTTAGTGGGTTCTTGAGAATCTCTGGGCCCCATGTCCTAGGTACCTGGGGAAACCCAGTAAACCCAGGATGACAGTACTCGTTCAGGTCACCCTTGAAACGCAACCAAGGAGCTCTGGTTACTGAGGACCTCTCTGTAAGTGAGGGCCTGAAGACCCCACACTGGCACGACTCTAAGAAGGGGTGGAGGATGAAGCAAAGTACTGTTGTTCTTTGGATGCCTGTTACAGGCAAAGGGACCTGTTTAGGGCACCAGGCAGAAAAATTCTGTATTTTGCTCTCATTTTCATCTTGTTGCCTTCACCCTTTCCTTTTGGGACGTTCAGCCTGGCCTTCTGATGCTTTGACTTTTGAGCCACAATCCCTAGAATCTGGGGCAATCCACGTGGGGCATGGAATAGTAACCAGCACTGGTTTATTCAACCTGAAGTTTTTCAGAAACACAAAAGATGCGACAAAGATGTTTCTTCCTAATGTAGATCTTTAGAGTTAAGCCTCTTTCCACTCTCCTTGGCTCTGTTCTATAAAAACAACCACAGAAAAACAAAAATAAAAACAAAAATGTGGGCTTCTATTCGTGAACCAGCAAAGAGAAACGGGAAAGTCAGTGTCACATCTGGGCCAGAGTGGCAGAGACTGGCTTTCTGGGCTTAAAAGGCCAAGGGCCCAAGGGTCAGGCTGTCACCTGGCGGAGCCACAAGAAGACACATTAGCACAAAGCGGCTGTTGTGACGCACAAGGTGTCATCAACACCCCCTCCCCACCAATGCAGAGAATGAAAGCCGAGGGGGTTCACTCTCCAAGGCCGTCATCAACACCCCCTCCCCACCAACGCAGAGAATGAAAGCCGAGGGGGTTCACTCTCCAAGGCCGGACAAAAACCAGCTCTGCCAATCTTTCCAGTCTCTACAGAGGTTCCTTGCCAGATGATTCTGCAAATGCGGCCTCCTCCTTTAAAAAAACAGTGAATTCTTTTTTCCTTTAATTCACCAGTTCCAGCCAAGAAGATCCATTGCTTTAAAGAAACAGAATGGACTTTGAATAAGCATATTTTTGTTCTTCTTTTTGCCCTTGAGCTCATGTTTGTGTTGACCGCGCCTCCGCTTTCCACCGATTACTTATCTGGTTATGAAGTCAGAGCCCATCAAAATCTATTGCCCTGAGAATTTGGTGTTGGGGCCATTTGCACTGTTTTTGGAACTGAGGCTGGCGCCTTTTCTTTGAAGCAGGACATGAAGCCTGGTCCCTCCTCCCCTGGATCTTTATGTTGGCACTTTCTCAAGTTGCAAGGAATCAGCGACACCAGCAGTCATAACTTTTACATCCCTTGCAGTGGTTTAGAATTTCAAAGCTTCTCAGCAGCTGTTTTGGTGTGAATGCTGATAAAGTAGCTGTCAGAAAACTGACCCCTCTCTAATTCCCCGGTCTCTACCGGGACAAGGAACCACTGTGACAGTGATGACGGGGACAAAGGGAGCAGAGAGGCCAACCGCCTCTAGGCAGCCTCCTCCCACCACCTCCTCGCCTAAAGGAAATGAGGACAGTCTCTGCCTTCCCTTGAGTTTACATTCCTTACCCCTGGTGGGCCCAGGCTGGTTGATTATGTGGTACCTGCTCCAGTGAAGCCTTCTCAAGAGGTCTCACTCATGAACGCAAGCTGAGTACCAATACAGACACAATGAAATTAAAGGAGGGGGATAACAAGCAGGAAGAGGAGAACACGGAGTCCACTGAAGGCAGTCAGTGATGCTTTCCCCAGCAGCCATAAAAACAGTATTTGGGATGACAAATTGTGGCCACTTTATATGGGAGGAACATGGGTTATGTGGGCTAGATCACTTGTTGATGACCTACTTGGCAGGTGAAATCCAGTCAGATGTATGTTAACAAATCCAAAAAGGGAAGACTTAGTTTATATACCAGCAAACATTTTATAAACGCTATTATAAAATTTATGGTGAAGCAATTCAGTAGTGACTTTTTGCTTGGCATATACATGAGGCAGATTATGATTTTTCTCAGAGTGTTGTCTTGCAGAGTAATTGAACTTGAGGTTATCTCCTTAATGATGACAGCACAGCTGTTTATCTTCCCTTTTTCTGAGAGCTTGCAGGATTCTGGTGTCAGATAGGGTTGCCCTGGGCCTGAAGGGACAGAGGCCCAAATCCACATGACTGAAAATAAATGAGTAGTAGTATCCGACTGACAGGATAAAAGCTGGTGAGGGGTGTGGCAGACTTGTAGCTGTGCCACCAAATCCACCCCACTTCTTCCACAGTCACAGAGTTTTAGGCTGAAGACTAAAATTTTCAGACTCCCTTGCAGCTATGTGTGGCCATGTCACTTAATTCTGGCCAGTTGGTTGACAGTGGATGCTATATACTCAACCCTTGCATTCCTTAAGAAAGACTGGGTTGCCCTCCATTGTCTTTCCCATTTCCTGTGGGCTGGAAAGTGGATGTGGTGCCGGTAAACTGGCATTAACCAGGCAGAGGATGGCAACCCACCAGGGAATGGCAGAGCAGTAGGACAGAAGGAACCTGGGCCCTGGAAGGCCTTGTGGAGCACAGCTTCAACCACCCTAAAGCTCTGATCTTGAGTGTAACATGAGAGAGGCATGAATATCCATCCTGTGTGAGCCACTAATTTTCTGGGGGAAGTGAGACTGAGTCTTTTTGTTATAACAGGTGGCCTGTACCCCAACACAAGGAGGAAGTAAATCTAACACAGAGGTAAAGGGAAGCTCTGTTGACCACTTGTTTGCTTTTTCCCCAGACTCTAAAACCAATCAGAGCTTCTGACCTCCTTTGATACTGACAGTTAAACTTGGATTAAGGCAGGTTAGTAGGATAACAACCAAAATGAATTGTAACAATAGCTACCATTTATTAATAACTTATTTTCTTCTTGGTACTTCACATATGGTATTTCATTCAATCTGCAGAACAACTTTGAAAGGGTATTCCACAGTAAGGAATCTTGGGCTCACAGAATTTAAGTAACTTTCCCAGAGTTACCCAGTCAGTAGGACCTGGATCTAATTACCCCATGTTGCCTTTTGAGAAACATGCTCTGCTCCTCATTAAAAGATAGATTTAATGATGTGACAGGAGCTGGGCATTGCTATGTCCTATAGTTTTTATTTTATTTTTTACACTATGGCTTAAAGCACTCTTTCTTACTGTGGTTTTCAGAAGACCCGACTATGTCCTCCCCTTCCCTTTGTTGCTAAAATGAAGAGTAACTCATGATCTGGCTCGAGCAGCTCAGGCACTGATGCCCTGCTTTGGTCTTAACCCACCTCCTCCCTTGCCACACAGCAGCTCCATTTCTCTCTGGCTGTACCCTAGGGTTGCTAAGTACAGCTGTTCTCCTCCTGAGCTGCTGGAGATGAAGTTAAGAAGAAAACAGAAACAAGAACAAAACTTCTCCCATCCTCCCAAACAAAAGTTACTCAGAAATCACCATAGTAACAAATCACCAGTTTTCAGCTGTTTCCTCTCCCTTGCATTCTTGTCTCTCTGCACACATCCTTTTATTTACATTCAGCCCTACCTCCAGCCTTTGTTCAGCAAACACATTCTGATCTTCCTTAAGTGACAGTCACTGTGCCAAGGGCTGTGGAGATAGAGTCAAGTAAATAAGGCCCTGCCTTCGAGGAGCTTATATATACTTAGGAGGGAGATAAGCAAGTGAATCAACGGACTCGGGTTGGGGAGAGAGCGCAGGCGGAGCCCGAAATCATCCAGGTTGGAGGCTGTGAAGGTGACTGGACATTGGCCGGAGGAGAAGGAGGTGGGCAGCATGTGAAAAGCAGAGGTGTGGTATAGCACGGCTTCATGTGGCTTACTTGATTTGGCCCTAGTTTTACAGAGCACTGAAACACCTGCCAGGCATATTGCGAGGCTCCGGGCTTCGGAGTGAAGGAGCCAGGCTTCTCCTGCTCAAAAGGAGCTTACAGTTGAATGGAATGGATGTGTGCAGCTGGGAAGGTAGCTAGAAATGAAGCCAGATCATAACCAACTCCATGTTTGTTCTACGGAGTGCTCACCATGGTACCCGAGGCTCTGCTACATGCAATAAGCAAATTATCTCTTTTGATCCATCAGCAGCCCGTGAACTGGGCATTATTATCATTGGCACTACTTTCCAGATGGGGGAATAAGTGTAGGAAGGTCAAGTTACGCCCAAGGACTCACAGCTAAGTTGACTTGGATTTTAACCCAGACCTGGCTGAATCTAAGATATATACTCCTAGCCATGGGCTAGCAGGCTAAAGCATGTGTACCTTATCCAGCTGATACTTGTCCCGTATTAAGTGGGAGGAAGCTGGGTCTTGGTAGACACATACTGAAACAGGGAAGCGAAAAGAAGCACAGGGGAGCCACACAGCCAGTCGAGAGTGGGAAGGGACTGCACACAGGCAGATGGAGAGGCATCTGAGTAAGACGTGACTTCCTCACCTGGACTAACAACTCTATCCATTCTAGCTACTGGTCTATGCGTAAGTCATTCCTCACAAATCATCCCCAACTGTAGCAAAGCTGTAGCTTTTGTTGCATGTAAGAATAAAGATCTGAGTCCATGTTGCTGCAGAGGCAATTTATATGGGACCGTGTAAGTTACATTTTCTGAGAGCCCTGTCACAGAAAGAACCCCAAGATCTCTTGGGGCTGGTAGGATGGAGGCTTGTACTGCAGCTGTGTAGATGGTTGTCTAAAAATGACGAAACAGACAACAGCGATAGACAGACATCTGCAATGCAAGGCATCTGGAGAAAGACAAAAACTCCCCACTAAAAAGGGTATGTGACAGCTAATAGCCAACAATGTCCTCCGATAGCCACAAGAGGAGCCTGAAGAAGGTGCTAAGGTTAGAGGTGCGGGGGAGTGTAAGGGAAACAGGGGCCCACCAAACCCTCCAACTTTGGACAGTTTACTCCATCAAGTCAAACAAGATCGTCTTTATCATGATGCAGAAGTGGCAGGTATATCTCCGTTTTACATGAAATTTGTAACATGGACAAATTCTTTGGGCTAATGTCAGAAGATGGCCCATGTTTTAGCCATGTCAGCTCTGCTTACATCTACAGGCTCACCATGGACAGGGTATGGAAACTTCTGTTCGTCCACCAGCGAGGGTCATCCATCGGCAGCTCTGAGCAGCAGTAATCTGTCCCAGTGCCAGGCAGAACTGGCCTGTCCCCAGTGTTCACACCGAGCTCCTGGGGAGCTGCTTTATAGACTCCAGGTAATGATGACCCAAGTGTGGCGTCATGCTCGGCCCCAGTTCTGGTTCAGTGCGACTCAAATGGACTCAGCGAGTCACAATGGTACACGCTTGGAATGAGCCCTGTGTAATTCTTTTTGACAAAGGCTGACCCGACATGCTGATTAGCAGCCCAAGTGAAACAACAATCGTCCTGTGTATCACCAGCCTACACATCCTTGGTGTTCACTATTCCACCAGGTTTCATTTTTAATCTGGACACGCATTGCCTGAATGCACTCCTTTTTATACCCTTCCCATTTCCTAACCATCCTGCCTCTCTTCTAAGATTTGCATTTTCTACATAGGTTCCATTACTAAAATTAAAATGTTGCTAAACATGCAGCAGAGCGGCTGGGCCCGTGAGCCATGGCCGCTGAGCCTGCGCGTCCGGAGCCTGTGCTCCGCAACCAGAGAGGCCACGACAGTGAGAGGCCCGCTTACCGCAAAAAAAAAAAAAAAAAAAGTTTGGGGGCTTCCCTGGTGGCGCAGTGGTTGAGAGTCCGCCTGCCGATGCAGGGGACACGGGTTCGTGCCCCGGTCCGGGAAGATCCCACATGCCACGGAGCGGCTGGGCCCGTGAGCCATGGCCGCTGAGCCTGCGCGTCCGGAGCCTGTGCTCCGCAACGGGAGAGGTCACAACAGTGAGAGGCCCGCGTACCACACACAAAAAATAAATAAATAAAAATAATTAAAAAAAAAAATGTTGCTAAAAACATTAGGGGATCTATGTATCTCTTATAGAATGGACTGGTTATTTAGACAAGTTCCTGCCTTCCAAATCTACTAAGCTGTTTACTAACTTTTTCTTAACTATACCTCAACCGTTTTAAATCTGTTTCTGTTCTAACATGCTTGCTGGTTAATCCTCCCTGCCATTCTTTTAATGATTTCTTTTGTGCCTCAGACATGTGACTCTTCTTCAGCTTAAAATAATGGATCAAATAAATTTCTCTCTCTTTTCCTTTTGACTCTGCTTCCCCTTGGCAAAACAAGCAATTTTATCACTTTTTCAGTAGCAGAGCACTTTTGCTTTCTCACTTAGGCCAGGTGACAAAAGCAACATTCATTTCCAAACCAAACCAAACCTACCCCCAAACTCCTCTTTCATTTCTGTACTGTAATTCCAACATAAAGGAGTAAAGCTATTGGCAGAATTTTCAGTCTGCCAATACCAAGTACTAGTGAAATTGAGGAACAACAGAATTCACATATACTGCTGGTGGAAAGTAAATTGGTACAACTTTGGAAAAACAACTTCACATTATTTCGTGAAGATGAAAATGCATCTATCTGACAAGCAGCAATTCCATTCCTAGACAAACACCCTAAAGAAACACGCCTATATGAACTAGGGATTATGTATGCTCTGCAGGTCTGGGAGGCCCAGGAACCTGTATTGTTAAAGATCCACAGGTGATGTGTGGGTCTCACTCTACTGCAAGGGTCTGGGATTGAAGGTTTATAATTTCAACTCAAATCTGTTTTTGGACCTGTGTTTGCAGCCACAGGAAAGCTCCTGGGGGAGGAGTGATGGCGAGAGGCACGTCAAGCCTGACGGTTGTGGGACTATCCTCGGGGTGCGGATCCGATCTGGTCAAAGACAGCTAGAGCCTGAGGATCTGGGCAAGTTCACCGTTGTTTCCTCCTCTTCCTTCTCTATCACGCCTGGCTGGCTGGGCGAGGTTTAAGCTTGTGAGGTGCCTGGAGCCAGCATCATCGTCATCATGATTATCATCATCATCTTCACGTTCAGCAGAAAGCCCCGAATCGCCCACCCCTTCAGGAGGCTGCTCTGAAGGTGTGTTCCCTGCCAGGAATGAGGCTGAAGCGTGAGCCCTGGTGAAGAGCCAGTTTTTCTTTCACACACAGGTGGCGCGTCCTCTCCGTGAACACTTTTCCACAGGCATCGTGCTTGTAATCCTTGGTGAACTGAGTCCAACACAAGGGCAACGCCTGGTGTAACCTGGCCTTTAATAAACGCTTTCAAATGATGATGGACAGGAAGTGAGATAATGAACCTCTTCTAAAGAAGCGAAGGAAACTTTCTGCCTTCCTGTGTGAAGCTGCCCCCGCCTTCCTCCTGCCGCTGGCCGCTCTGGTTCAGGGAGGGTGTGTCACAGGGCCTCTGTCGCCCTCCCCTCCATTCATTCCTCCTCCTGATGCCAAGAATGGCTTCCACCATCTCTAAAGACAAATGGAGAAAGTGCACAGACTGGCTAGAAGGTCTCCCTCTGCTGGTCTCTTCCCATAACCTTCCTATTTTGAAACTGAAATGTCCCCAGGCCAAAGTACAGATTACCACGTAGCTATTGTTCTTTTAGATTTAAAAATATCTCCAAGGTGTCAACAGCCTACAGATTCCTCTGGGCACCTGAAACCTGCCCTGTTATTCAGCATCAGTTATGTACTGAGGGCGGAGGCAATTTGTTTCGCTTAAATTACCAACTCATAATAATGTGGGGTTCTGGCCAGATGCACACGTGTGGGACCCGATTTTCGGTTGGGAGGAAGTCAAGGGGACGGGCTGACGTCAATATAAACGGAGCTTGGGCCGCACAGAGCCCATCTCCGCAGGACTCGGCCTTATGCCCACAGCCCTGCCAGGGTTCTGTCTCCCGTGGGCTGCTGTGGTCCCTACTGGAGAGGCCCGCCTTCTGCCCAGCCAGGACCCTCTCAAGGGAGGCCCAGGCTGGGCAGTCCATTACTTAGGCACGTGGAAGAGAGACAGGAGTGATTTTTCTTTTTTCTTTTTGTGGTACGCGGGCCTCTCACTGTTGTGGCCTCTCCCGCTGCGGAGCACAGGCTCCGGACACGCAGGCTCAGCGGCCATGGCTCATGGGCCCAGCCACTCCACGGCATGTGGGATCCTCCCGGACCGGGGCACGAACCCATGTCCCCTGCATCGGCAGGCGGACTCTCAACCACTGCGCCACCAGGGAGGCCCTGATTTTTCTTTTAATGGTTTTAATTCCACTCCTTCAGTTCTGAGATGGATTTCCTTCCACTCCTCTCCTCTTCTTCCTCCTCACTTCTCATCACCTCAGGGTGTCAGAGGGTAGAAAGCCATTGAGTGAGGGAACAGTTTATATCTTGAGTAGGTCACCAAAATTATTCTGCTTTCTGCCATGTAAAATGTAGATTATGCCAATGTTTCAAATAAGAATAGATATACTCTACTATTAATTACTAATAGGAAGCTATCCTGATACCTGATCACCTTTGATCTAAAGAAAGAAAACATCAATTTCATTTGGTTCAAATTAGTAGACAGCACCTAGACCATTATCTGGCCACACAGCTGGTGCTCAGTAAGCTGTAGATGTAACAGGCACACGTATATGAGGACAGGAGGCACGCTGGAGCCTGGGGGCTCTCTCAGGTCATGACTTTGTACCCCAGGTGCAAATGACATCCACTGGCTTCCTGGCAGCCCAGGAGATGGACTGCCAGTCTGCCATCACTGGTGATCAGTCACATGGCCAAACGAATCGCTGTGGATTAGGGATAACATTTAACAAGTTTAACTGAGTAGACAACAAAATGAATTATGCTGATAGAAGTTAAAAAAATAAAAAAGCAAATGAAGACAGGAGAAAGCTGAATTTCTGCCTAACCTTTACTTGGTTTCAACTCAAGAAATAATCTACTGCCTAGAGTTTTCAAAAGGAATGACAACAGTCAACGATACTCACGTTATTTAATGTTAGTTGGAAGGTGGGGATTGGAGGGTTGCTTATCTTTCAGAGAGAAAAAGGAACTTTTAGTGTAGCCCTTGGGTTAAAAATCTCAGTCTGAATCACACCATCAATTTAGTGACCCCAATTTCAGGGGTCACTAAAACAAAGGCACTTCAGCTGAACAGCAATTTTTGCACGTAATAAGCTAATTTTCACCTAAATATTGATATAATGTTCAAGCATAGACTTTTCAGAAGCCCTACTCTGATGACACATAACACAGAGAAAAGCACATGGATCTCGGGACAAAAGGGTTCTATTCAGCTCCACGACTTCCTCAGAACCATGAAGGGACGGCTCTGAAAGCCCTGGCATCCTTGGCAGTTTCTTGGCCTGGACTGCTACGAAATCAGCTTAAAGGGAATAAGGAACAGGTGGGTTTGGGGCGGCCATATTCCGATTCCTCACGGATCACTTCCGTGGCTCCGTGAAGCATCATCAGCATCTCCCGTCACACCGCTCAGCCACAGGGCCTGAGTCACCTGACCGCAGGATCTCTCCCGACACACAGGGACCTTCACAGACCAGTGGGGCTGCTGGACCCAATCAGATGCTAGATGCTGGGAGGGACAACATCTCAAACTCACCTGAGCAGGAGTCACTTGGGCCTTCTCCTTTACCTATGCTGAGGTAAGAGCAGGGGACTCTGCCAGCCAGATTAGACATGAACCCTCTGACCAGAACCGGATGATCTGGAGGGATGTGGCTTTGCAACATTTTGGGTCGACTGTTTTTGGACTGTGGCTTTTGCTGATGGCGATCGTTCCTGCTAACCATATACCTACCCACTGACCTATGTGCTCACCACTTATTGTTTGCTGCAAATAGGCTCATTGGATTCAGTAATGAAAAGGAGGAAAAGACAGAGGAAAAAGACACTTTGCTTGGCAGTGCGTGCAGACTCCCCAGAGCACTGACAGTGGCCCCGGCTCTGTGGTGTGAGGGGCTGCCCAGCCCGTGAACCTTGTGAGGGTAACACAAACCGCGGGAGAGGTCTGTGCATCCAAGGTCAGCGATGCCGCGAGCACACAGCCCTGAGGTTGAGAGGGGGTAGGACAGCGGCTCCTGCAACACACAGAGGTTCTGTCGTGTCCTCAATTCTTCGCCGAAAGAAGTCTAAAATGCTCCTGACTTCTGGGTGGAGACCAGGGGCTGCGAGTGGCAATGCAGACAAGGAAACCACAATATGGAACTGAAAACTGATTTGGTCACTTGAAGAGTTTTCACTTTTGGATTCTGGCCAATTGCTCTTTTCTGTTACATTAAAAGAAAAATAAACGCCAATGCTAACTTTGAGTCCTCCAGTTCTCCTGAGAAGGTAGAGAGAACGAAAGCAGAACGAAGAGAATAACTGGCCACTGTCGGGCCCATAAGGTTAGGCTAGTTAGACACCCAACGGGCTCCTGGCGAATCCTGCACTGGAGCCACGCAGTCCTCCTGGTTACAACCCACAGGACAGTTGAACAGGACCACGAGGCACACACCTGATCACAGCCATCCACGAGCCGGGAAAAGTACAGAGCTTAAGACAACTGACCCTCAGGCCTCCTAAGTGAAGGACACGGATCTCAGACCCATGGCCTGTCACTTATCTGTATTTTCTCATTTACTTGAGAAAAACAATGGATGCACACAGTGTTACTATGTAGCTAACAACCGAGTTAGTGATGTCACTCTGAAATAGCATAAGTAAAAACAGACTCAAACCCAGAGACAAATCATTCCTTGCTTATATTTTTCCTATAGACCTGACCTCCAGGGTCAGGTCTAAGATGGAGTGAGGCACTTGACCTGGGAGCAAAGTTTAGCGAGAAGCCATAAGCCCAGCAGGCAGGATAGAGAAGATTGCGTTGAGATGTTATTTATCTTGATTTCTGAGTTTTTTGGGGGGATGCCCTAAATCATGTGCTGTAGGAGGGTGCCTCATTTGCCCCTCTCTGGTCCCAGCCTGATGAAAGTTCATCAGCTAAAGTGTTAAGTGACTGGAGGATGCCCAGTTACAAAATTATAGAGGAAACTAACCAACAGATTGAAGAAAGACTCTTCAAATGCAGCCTACTGTTGGCCAAAGACTTGTACTTCCAGGAGTTTTCCTAAGCAAACACCAAGGATGTGCAAAGAGATTTAACAACACTCACAGTGTTATTCATGATAATAAAAAACTGGAAACAGTCTAGGTACTCACCACAGGGGATTAACAAAGTCTGGTATCACACCAGATTCCTATGCAGCCACTAAAAGTGATAATGTGGCAAAATATCAATAATCTTGGGAAATGTTCACGATTCAAAGTCAAGCGAAAACACAAGTTACAAAACACTAGATAGACACATGCTCCTACTTCTCCTGCTTTCATTCTCCTCCACTATAATCCATCCTCTACACGGCAATCACAGCGATACAGTTTTCTTTAAAGTCACTCCTAGTCTTAAAATGAATTCCTATTACATTTAGAATAAATTTAAAGCTACACAGCCATCCCTGCTCTGGCCCCTGCCTATCTGTCTGGCCTCCTCTGCTACAGCCTCCCTTTCATGCCTCTTTTCTAGCCAGATGGGCTGCCTTTAGGGCCTCTGCACAAGCTTTTCCCACTGCCTGAAATGCTCTTCCCCCAAATTCCCACACAGCTGGCTGCTTCTCAGGAGTCAGGTCTCAGCTCAAATGTCACCTTCTCAGAAAGGTTTTTCCCGGCGTCAACTCGTAACTGGCCACTGCCTTGTCACTCTATCATATCACTCAGTTTTATTTCCTTCATAGCACTTAACACTCTCAGAAATGACCTTATTTATTTATTTTCTTGTTTACTGTCTACCTCCCTCCATGAGAATGAAAGCTCCATGGGGGCTTTTCCTGTTTACTGTGTACCCACAGGGCCCCAAACTATGTCTGGCACAGGGCAGACACCCAGTAGACGGATGCTGAATGACCGCAGGATATATACATGTGCATTCACAATAAAAAAAAAAGGCCTGGGAGAGCACAGCGTAAAAGAACATCTCTGGATACAGAGATTCTGGATGGTTCTAAGTTTCTTCATCTTGCTTGTTTTCATTTTATACAACAATAATGTGCTACCTTGGAAATAATGAAAACAAAGTTGTTTTCCCTCTATTTTTTACAGTATGGTCACTAAGAAAATGTTGCCTGATACAGCTGGATTGAGACCAGAACCACAAGATGCCAGAACTGGAAGAGATCTCAGAGGATGTCTGGTTCAATCCCATCTCTCATTCCGGAGATGAGGTGGCTGAGGGCCAGGCTGGAGAAATGGCTGCTGGCTTAAGTAGCAGAACACGTAAGAAGCTAGTCTGCTGTTCTTCTCATGACACCAGTGGTTCTCCAACTTCCTTTGAGAATGGTCTGGAACACTTGCGCATACATAGGCTGAGGGGCCTCACTGCCAAAGTTTCTGCGTCAGTGACTTTGGGGTGGGGCCTGGGAAATTGCATTTCTGACAAGTGCCTGGATGATTCCGGAACTTTTGGTCTGGGGCCGCACTTTGAGAACCATGAGGCTAAGCCATGTTGTCTCTCATGACTCCCTTGGAAATGTTTTATTCTTTTTGTAGGAATGGTAGTGATTAGAACAATACCTTCAATGGAAGAATTCAGAGGAAACCCTTTTAGGCTTCCTCCCAGAAGTTTCTACTGAAAAGAAGGAAAGGAAACAATTTTGAGAGCCTACGCTACACCAGGCATCGCGCTAGGCATCTACATTTTGTTTGTTTAATCCATTTTACTGTAGAAAGCCTAAACTCAGGGAGATTAAGGAATTTGCCTAAGAGCACACAGCTAGGAAGTGCTGGGGTCAGATTTCAAATCTACATCTCTGATTATAAAGTCCATGCTTATTCTCCAGCCTCGAGAATAGAATGAAAAGCTGTCACTTGTGGTGTTCAGAGCGGCAAATCAACGCCTCCCAATGTAGAAACAAACACCCCCAAGCAATGGTTTAACATGATGTCACTCTCCCAGCGACACGGAAAGTGTATATACTAGTATTAACAGCCAACCTTTCGTCTGGGCCTGAAGCCAGAGTTTATTCATGGGTTTATTCATTTACATAACCTTTGGGAACTTTCAACCCCAGAACCCCAGAGTAAAGACGATTTGAGTCGACGCCTGGCTCACTGCAAGTCATCTGTGAGATAAGTGGCAGAGGGAGAATTTATCATCAAACTCTGCTTCCAACACAGGGAATTCACACATGCTCTGTGGTGCAAGAACCTAACAGACTTTGTGGTTGAACAGAGCTGTCCCACTGAGGAATCATTTGAAATCAAAGGCCAAAAGCCAGATACAAACATGGGAATGTACCGCTTACCATTTTAGGTCAAACATAAACTAGAAACTAGTGATTGTTCCCCTTTCTTTTTATTGATGAGGAAATGACTGGGGGACAAGAAAGTCTTGGTGACAAGGTCACAACACCTACAACACCCACACAAGCAACAAGTTACAATTTGTCCTACATCGTGGTCACACTTGATCCAAGTGTGAGAAAGCTTTTGTAAATACTGTGATTGCAAAGGGATTTGATGACATTCTTTAACATCACGGTTTTGACCAGAATTCCAAATTAAGGTTAAGAGTTAGTGGATTATTTCAGGATCAACAACAAAAAATGTGGTTTTATCTGTCTCTCTGTATTTCTTATTTTGCTTCAGGATTTTCCCCCATATGTCTTATTCCAGATCCCTGAAGCAGCTGCATAAATAGGTTTTACATGAAAATAAAAACTTTCTGTGTAATTCTGCCTGTAGGATCAGAGGAATGAGGGCTTCAACCAAGACAGCTCACAGGACCAGGCCCTTCCCATGCCCTCTGCAAGGGCCATAGGTGTCTCTTTTTTTCAGAAGCTCATTTTCTAACTGTGACCAGTGAAATATCAGTACATTTTGGCTAACAAAGCTTGCTAGTGGAGACCTTGAAAGAAAGATAAGTGGGGGCTTCCCTGGTGGCGCAGTGGTTGAGAGTCCGCCTGCCGATGCAGGGGACACGGGTTCGTGCCCTGGTCCGGGAAGATCCCACATGCCGCGGAGTGGCTGGGCCCGTGAGCCATGGTCGCTGAGCCTGCACGTCCGGAGCCTGTGCTCCGCAACGTGAGAGGCCACAACAGTGAGAGGCCCGCATACCGCAAAAAAGCCCACGAAAGATAAGTGGAAAAGAGGGAACAGGGTAGAGTGGATGTAGGAAAAAGAAAAAAAAAAAAAAGGCAAGAGGATCCCAGAGATGGATACCCAAGAGCAGTTAAATTTTGATATCAAAGGCAACTTTGCTCTAACACAATTATGAATATATTTCAAATCTGGAGTGACTGTAGTCCCCTCTGTGCAGCAAATCAGTAAGGCAGACAAAAATCACAGCCACTCATTTATCAATGTCTGAAAAGAGCTGGTTCTTTCACTCTCAGTTAAATGCATAGGATTTTATTTATTATAGAAAAAAGAAGGTCTGAAAGATCTCATGGAATGAACCCTGGTCTCAAAGCCAATGAGCTGTCCCTGCGGTAAGCTTCTAACATGGGAATGAGATCGGACTGTGCGTTATTAAATATGACTAAGTTCTCTTTTTGTTCCTGACTCTCGCCACTTTGACTAGTTGGAGAATAGCCATCCTGCCTTCCCCAGAGCAATGCTGCAGCTGCAGCTGCAAATGCAGACTCAGCAGCCATTATCCTACTGTTAAATGTTTGGTCTTAAATGTTACAGTGGCCTCCCAGAAATAGCTGTCTTGTCACTTACACACACACACGCAGGCACGGGTGACAAAACTCCATATCTGTATTAGTTTCCAGACCTGTGTCCCAGCAAGAATTTAAGGGAAGACGTTCTCTAATTTCCATTTACCCTGAGAGTTACCGATTCTGTACGTTTCAAGTGTGTTTTGGCAGCGTGTGGCCGCTCTTGATTCTCCCGGCGTTCACAGCGGCCCTCAGCCTTGGGTAGTTCATGCAGAAGACAAAAGAATGATACTCTTCAGGCCTTAGGGAGGGCACTCAGCTGGAAAGATCTGTTTTCGTTGGAGATAGGAAGTGCTTTTCCAGCAATTATTTGATCTTCCTGGGAACTCGTACTTTTGAACACTCTCCCAGCCTGGTGGGAACACATGGACTTCTATTCTGGTCTCGGCATTATCACTAACCAGACGTGT
Source organism: Grampus griseus (assembly GCF_964374135.1). NCBI lineage: Eukaryota > Metazoa > Chordata > Mammalia > Artiodactyla > Delphinidae > Grampus > Grampus griseus. The sequence continues at coordinate 41,430,288 of NC_139007.1, forward strand.
GACTCTGGGCAAATCATCTGGCCTTTATTTCACCTCAGTTTTCCCATCTGCCTGCTGGAACAATTAGCCCTCCCTGCTTCATTCATAGGATTTCTGTGAAGATAAAACTAAGTGATATACGTGAAGGTATTTAGAAATTGTAAAAAGTGAATTTATTGTCAGGTGATATTTGTATTATGGTTTTCATTTTTTTCCAGCTCTGGTTTACATTATCACGGGTATATTATAATTCTCTTTCTTAGAACTTGGTAGAAAATCCCTCATGCAGAGAAGGAGAGGTAGAAAGTGCAATCCAGGCAGAAAGTGTCATCAGGTTCTTGTTACCACTTGGAAAAGGCAAGCAAAGAGAGCAGGGCTAGAATACTGTAACACTGTCTCAGAAAGACTGCTTTTGCTGGGGACATTCTGGTCCTTATCTGTCTCCTCTTCCAAGGTCTCACAAAGAAGGTGACTGCTGCAGTGCTGAATGAATAAATGAATGAGTGAGTGAATGAATCAATCCACCTATCCACCCACCATTTCTGATCAATACTATGTACCCAGCAGTGTGCTCAGAATACAAAGATGCAAAATGCATTCCCATCACTGAAGAGCATCCAACCAGTGGGAGAAGGTGGACATGGAAAGAATTTGTTCTTCTCCAATGTGGCAAGTGTGCTCTCCTGGAGAAACACACATGGTACCTTGTGAGCTCGGACACATGGGTCACTCCTACCCCAAGGAAGCTAGGACAGGTTCTCAGAGGAAGGACAGGTAGAGGAGCAGGGTGGGTTCAATGCTCCCCAGGCTGAGGAACAGCTCTGACAAGGCACAGATCCAGGAAGGAGCATTCCAGGGAGCAGCCTTGTTTGATGGGACAAAAGCCAAGAGTGCAGGTGGGCAACTGGAAAGTTAGGCGGGGTCCTAAATGTGACAGAGGGAGGAGGCCATCTGGGTTTCTGAGCAAGAGTTACACAATAGATTTGTATTTCGGAAAGATTTCTTAAGAGGCAAGGAGGATGGACTAGAGGGAGAGGCTGAGGGGTGAGTAACAGATTTAAAATTTAATGTAAATGTCTGCATTTCACAACACAGGAAACTTCAGAAAGAGTTCTGGTTCAAGAGCGCTCTTCCGAATTAACACAACCAATCGTAAATATATGCCTCCCAAAAAAGAGTCTTCAAGTAATAGATCTCCCTTGCACAACTTCTCCCTCATAATCTAGGACAATCTTTGTGAAAAGGAAGTCTCTATGCTTCTGAGGTGTGACCGACCATTTGTGCGTGTGGCACCAAGAAGAAACCAAAAGAAACAGGAAACTGCTACCACGCTAAGCGCCTGGTACAAAAAGGGGTGATGAACAGCTACCCGGTAGCCAGCTTGGAAGAAACATCTCAGAAATGAAGAGAGACTTTCTAATCATTGGGGGAGGTTTAGCAAGTATGATGAATTTTTCAGTTCCCTCCCTCTTTCTTCATAGTTTCTTTTTAAGTTTCAGTATATTTCACACACAGTACAATGTCTAGATCTTAGATGTACATACAGTTCTGACAAATGTATATGCCTGTGTAACCTAAACCCCCATCAAGAGGGAGAACATTTTCATCACCCTAGAAAGAGCTGTCAGTGCCCCTTTGCAGTCAACCCCACCTCAGGCAACCACAGTTGTGACTTTTACCACCAGAGATCCTGGTCCAGGATTTCACAGAAATGTAATCTTACAGGATGCACTTTTTGCGTCTATTTTTGACATTTATTCATGATAATGTATATTTCAGTAGTTCATGATTGCTGAGTAGTGTAGTAGTTTTTATTGCTTTATTCATTGTAGTTTTCATTGCTGAGCAGTATTCTAAGGTATGAAGATACCACTCTTTGGCATGTGTTTAACAGCCCCTTCTTTTGCTAAACAGAGATGCAACTGCCTACCTGAGGCAAAGCATAACGGAAAGGTGTGGGCGTACAGGTCAGGCGAAGTGGCTGCTGCTCTCCACACTGTCAGGCACTGACTGTGAGTTGCCTTTGTCTTCAGAATCCTCTGTCAGCGACAGGGTAGAACTTCAGGCAAATCAGGAAGGACAAGAGAGACCACCCCTTATAAACTGTCTTAGTGCTCTATGTTCTGATCACAGGAGCAGATGAACAATGGCCCCCGAAAGAGAGATGTCAACTCACTGAGAATCCAGGTACTCAGGATGAAGGGTTAGACAGATAATTTAGACACTAAAATATTCTTAAGAAAACTAAAAGGTGTCCACAGAGGCCGGCACACAGCCTAAGAGTCTATATTGTTTTCCCTCCTCGTTGTCAATACTTTCCAGGCCAGCGGCACTTCAGTAAGCTGAGGGCGGGGGTTCAGCAGAGAAAGGAAGGGATTTGAAAGTATTGTGAGAATCACCAGTTCTCAAAGAGAGAAATGCACCCACGAGTGCCAAGTAACGACTCGGTGTGATCTGAGTTTTGTTCAACCAAGAGGTGATACCTGGAAGCTTCAAGGAGAGCTGATGAGCTCCAGCCAATGGGTTTATTGGGCACAGAGGCAAAAGGTAAGGAAAGAAGGGGGTTATCTTGAAAGTCTTATATTCTAAAAACTCTATTTCCTTACTCTGTGGAACTGTTTAAAGAAGAATCACAAAAGATCTCAAATGACACCCCAAATACTTATTCTGTCTTCTCCTGTACAGCTGTTGCAATTCGCTATGAAAACCAGGTACAAACACTGTTCTGATGACACCCTATCTGGGTCAGCTCCTCCCTTGTCATTGTACACAGCCTGTCCTCTGAACTGGTCATTTTAGCTCCAATACTCCCATTATCGCTAGAAGTGATGTAGGTTCGCACAGTCATGCTGAAGACACATTGAAAACAGAAAGCTCTCAGCTCTGGGCTGGAGCCTGATTTTGTTCCAAGAATCATGTGGATAATGTCCTTAAAAAAAGCTGGCAGCCTTCCTTGCTGTCTATTCTGTCCATCCTATTTTTATGAACTGCAAAGTAAATAATAACAGCAGCTAGAGTTTTTTGTTGAGGACTAACCATGTGTCAGATGCTGCGCTTTCTGCTTCATTCTCACAAGCCTTTGAAGTAGGCACTATTGTTATTCCTACTTCAACGGTGAGCAAAACAAAACATCCTCAGCTTCTACAGTCATTCATTACTATTCCATGTGGCGCCTTCGCCTGGCTGGTTGGAGGTGGCGGTTGGGAGATGTGAAAGATGACGCACGAACAAATGGAAAGCAAAGGAATCCTCTTCTTTGATCTCCCTCCTTACATATTTTACCATTAGATTTTGTAATTAGGTCAAAGTGAGAGCTATCACTGTTGAGAGCTACAGCTAAGGTTTAACAATTATTTCTTAGAAGCTAGTTAATTAGACTGACTTGGGATACAGGTTTTGGAATACATATTCATTCTGACAGCAGTTACAGTACAAGGCATCTCATAAATAAAAGCCATTTAGAACATTATCCACAGGAAACAGCTGCAGCTAGTAAGGAAACTTATGACATTAAGGAAATGGAGAACTTCATGGAATTAGAGGAAGGCAGGAGTAATATATCACACAGTAACACTGTCTTAGCAAGGGCTGGACAGTGTTTTCAATAGATAAACTCACTTTACAGCAGTTCATGCTTGCTTACCTCTCTCTGGATCTTCAGCAGACAAGCATGGTATACCAAGAGCAAAAATTAAAAGAAATGTGAACTAGACTCAGACATTTACAATTTCAGGGGTTACGGGTCTGCGGTTTGGTGCAAAGCTTGGGCCTGTTCAGCCTGTAGCCCTGAGCTGTCCAAAATGGTACCTGTGGCTGGTACAAGCTGAGATGTGATATGTGTAAAGCTGGTAACCGGTTCTCAAAGACTTGGTATGAAGAAAAGAATGTAAAATACCTCATTAATACATTTTATACATATTGATTATATGCTTAAATGATAATGGTTTGAATATGCTGTCTTAAATAAAATACATTATTAAAAGTACTTTCATCTGTTTCTTTTTTAACGTGGCTACTAGAAAATTTTAAACTATCTGTATTGCCTGCATTTGCGGTTTCGTCAGATGTTGATCAGACAGCGCTGATAGATACTTGGTAGTTGAAAAGATTAACCCAAGTTGAAGATTTGGTGTATTTGATCAAAAGTGGAATATGTTCCCTAGGAGGTGAATAAAAGCAAACATTTGTACTGCCATTCTTCCTCGAGCCGCTGGTGACCTCAGGTAAGCCACTCACCCTCCTGGGCCTAGCCTGTACAATGCTTTGATCCACAGAAGCTTGAACACTCCTTCCAGAACTAGCATTTGAAGTCTGTGGCCAATTCCTAAGGACTAATAACTCATGGGTGAAGATGAATTTTTTAAAAACGTAATATTTGTTCAATATTTGCAGCCCAAATGCCTTCTGCTGATCTCTTACATGTGATGATGTACTTCTGATTAAGTCTTTCTGGAGCAACAGCTAAAATGTAATGGCAATAATATCACATTTATGATATACAGACTGGGCTACCCTAAAGAAAGGATGCTGCCACTTGCTCTGTGTATCCAAATAAGGGGGTTTCAGATGCCAAGGTTATACTTCTAACATGGAAAAAAACCTTAAGAGCTCCTTAATAATCCAACAGATCCTTATTAAGAGGTAAACCCCAAATGTTCTCAAATATCCTGAGGGAAGGCAAACAGAACAAGTTATTCTTTTAGTTCAGGTTCTACCCTGTTTCTTTTTATTTTCAAAACATCTAATTATCTTCTGGAAGTTATTCTGCATCTCCCAGGCAAATTATACAGTTTTTTGATGATTCTAGAGTTTTTTCCTTAAATGGTAAAAAATGTCAATTTAGGTAACTCAATTATAACTAATAGGGTAAAATTTCAGCACAAGATAAATAGCATTCATGGCGCCATAAGTATTTTAAATAAATATATGCTTGAAATCTATGTGTAGAAATCAACTTGGAGTTAAGAAAGTATAGGGATAAATGCCTACACTAGAGGGGTGGAAATCTTGCTTATGATGAAGACCTCCAGAAATAGTGCATGATCTCCCCTGGAATGAATCCCAAAGTTTACATCCCCATTTCTGTAGAATTTCCCTGCTATATCTAATTTAAATCTGACATGTTTAATGTCTGAACCTGTAGTGACACTGTGTTCCACTGCTACTAATATACTTGGCCATTTTGAAGCCATCCTTGGCTTTATTTACATGGCTTCCGATTCCCTCAGTTGTGACTTTCTGTAACAGGACCATAGTATCAATACTGATAAGCCTTGTCTGTACTAGAGGTAAACCAAGAAACACCTGGTGAGAAAAGAAGTGTTAGGCAGGCTCATCCCCTCTCTTTTCTGCTCTTTCTTTCCTTCCTTCTTTCCTTTCTTGATTAGTCCATCCATAACATACCAATACAATCCATGACTTAAAAAAAAAAAAAACTAACATGGAAGGCAAGTTGGAAATGTTGACTGAATTGCTGAGATAAGTGGCTTGTCCTTCAACCATTCCAACTTTGGGGAACTTATTTTAAAAAGCAAGAAAGGGGCTCCAGCACCACAGAACAGCAAAAGGATAGGCTGGCTGCCTTCCCTTTTGAAATTGGCAGAGTGAGAGTCAGGCCATGAATGACAGCAAGTCTTGGTGAGTCTATTGTGCAAGATAACAATTTTACTTGAAAATGGAAAAAATGACCCTGCATTTCTTTCCTTTGTCACTATCTACAGAACCACATTTTTTTTGAATTTTATTTTATTTTTTATACAGCAGGTTCTTATTAGCTATCTATTTTATACATATTAGTGTATACACGTCAGTCCCCGCCTCCCAGTTCAACCCCCCCACCCCCGCCCCCGCTTTCCCCCCTTGGTGTCCATACATTTGTTCTCTACATCTGTGTCTCTATTTCTGCCTTGCAAACCGGAACAGAATCACATTTGAAAAAACACGAAGAGAAGCAGATTAAAAAGAGTAGCTTCTGGCTGGCTTTTCCTCAGCATTTTATACTTTACTCCTTTGTTCTTTCCTTGTTCAACCTCATTCCCAATTATTGCACTGTTCTGGGGGCACTGGGGACAGGACGTCTGGGAAACATAGCACATATTAGTCCATCTGTTTTCTCTGTGAATTTTTTTCAGCATCTTTGCACGGCAACAGGAAGGATGGGGGGCTCCCTTTCAGATTCAGATGAGGCTAATCAGCCCTAGCTCAGGTTGACAACATCGTGCTTTGTTACACTGGCCTGAGAAAGCCAGAACCACCTTTTCTAGGTGGGGTAACCATTTCATCCTGGGGCTCACTCTCTATTTTTAACATTAGATCTCTAGCCCACTCCTCACTCTAAATAAAACAAAAGCTCAAAACTGCTGACACGGTAACTTAAGTGCACTCTTCTATTGAGAGAATTATGATTTTTAGAGTTGAAAAGACCAATGCTTCCAATGTGTTCACAGGCATTTTAAATTGTAGAGGACAAATGTTCCAAAGTGGCAGTGTCTCCTCCTTTCAAATTATTTCTGAAGCTTGAAGAATGTGGTAGGAAAAGCCTACCATGCCCTTTTCCCAAATATACATTCCTAAGCACGCAAAACTAAGAGGCAATATATTTATAATGTAGCAAACAATCAAATATGAGACTTTCGACCTAATTCTTAAGACTGGATGTTTATTACTTATACTTCCACAAAAAAATATGCCCTAACTATCTACTAGGTGCCTGGACCTCAGTGAATTAAAAAGGTGAATAAGTTATTGTCTCAGCACTGGAGCAGCTTTTGATAAAACAAGTATACAAACAATTCTACACAAGACAATGTCCCTTGGAAGTTACACAGTGCTAACAGGAGCTTAGTGGAGGAAAAAAAATTTCTTTCAGTAGAGGAATCAGTCAAGGCTTTATTGAGAAAAGCATTTAGTTTATCACTTGAGAGAGAAACAAGATTTCTAAATCTAGAAATGGATTGGGACATTCCTGGCCTCAGAGACTTTCAGAGCAAAGATGGGTGTTACGGGGTCAGGGAGTCAGGGCATGGGAGACATTTAGAAGAGTGATGGGTCCACTAGGTGGCGCAGGGTCTGAGGAGTGGGGAGGTGGCTGTTCAGAGCAGCTGACCAGACAAGGGAGAAGGACTGAACTTAATTTGGAGGGTGAAAGGGAAGCCCTGAAGAGTTCTGAGCTAGAGAGACTTGGTCTGGTAGCTCTCCGCAGGGTTGCTCTGTCAAGGGAGCTCCTGGAAGAGGGACACACAGCTAGGAAGAGGTTTTAACGGTCGAGGCCAGTGTTAATGAATCTTGATTTATGAAGCTGGGGGTGAGTGTGGGACGGAGGGGTAGACAGAGCTGTTGACTGGTGGAATGGGATTGGGGGACGTAGCTCATCTCTCACATTCTAGCTGACACATTCTAGTATTTGACAGTTCAGCATAAGTGAGGGAAATTGTTAAACTGAATGGCCACAAAACCGGGGTAAAAATAGCACTGGGTGAAATTCAATCCAATTTTTGTATTTGAAATATCAACATTGATTGATCTTATGAAAAAACTGGTCTTCTGAAAAAAGTGTCAAGGAGTGCTAGATGAAAAGAAAGCCAAATTTGGGAAATCCTACTGAAGTGTTTCAGCATTTGTTCTGACCCTTCATACAGGATGCTTTCATAAGGAGGGATGGTTAGCCCACTTTCTATTTTGACAAGGGTCAGAGAAATGTGGTTCTTTATGAACTTCAGCAATCCACCGTCCAAAAGACCTCTCATAACCCTTTGGGAATGAGGCAGAAAAGTGTGGGCTGGGTATTAGGACAGCTAATGGGGCTGTCCATGTCCACCTAGAAGATGACCTCCAGGGCATAAGGTGGGGCCTGAGCTCTTCAACAATCTTGCCAACATCTTAGATGAAGGTAGGGAAAATTTCTTGACAAAATGTTCAGATGAAACAAACTTTTGGAGGGACAGAAATGTAGGGATAGGCAGTGTTGTAGGTGACAAACTCAAGACACAAAAATATCTTGATGGGCTAGAGTAACAGGCCAGAACTGAGGTGACAAAATTAGTGAAGGAAAAAATGTTGCGTAAGTGCAGAATGGGGGATATGGTTTAGCAGCAGCACATGTGAAAAAGACTGGAGGTGGGGGGGTGAGGGGAGGGGTGTTACCTGAAAGTAATTTCAATGTGACTCAATTGTTTGACATGCCTGCTTGAAAGCCAGTGTGACCTAATGAGGTATTTACTGAAAAACAGCATTAGATCTGGTCTCGCTTAAGTTGGGGTTCCAAAAATACTGAGAAATGTGGGTACTTTTGACATAAACATGTCGGGATAAAGTTGCTTAACAAACCTAGCTTGACTTAACCAAGGAGAGAGGTTTTGCTGGTTATCATGGAGGCCCTCCCTTAGTTAGGCTGAGCTAAGGAGGTTAACAGACTACAGTTAAGGGGCTGCCAAACCAGAGGCTCCCCTTACCCATTCTTAGCAAGTCTGAACTTGGAGTCTTTAAATTGCAATGATAATGAAATATTAGGCACCGAGAGACAGACCAGTTAAAAGGGCAATATTGTCCCTCTATTCCTTGTTAAATAAAATGCTAAGCAATATTAAGATATTACTTGCACTGTTGTCTGAAGGTGGGACTCTTCAACTGTCTGAATAGTTCTGGGCCCCAAGCTGGAGTTTGCTTTCTTGGTGGTTGGAGAGGATGCTGAGGGCGAGGGGGTGGAGTGCCCACGACTTACAGCGAACTTGCTGCAAGCACAATAGGGTAGTGTTCCCACAGGGAGGAGATCTTCTGACACCTCTTACTACCTTCCCTCAGTGTAGAAACTGTGGACTCTGGAACTTCTAAACACAACACTTACTTTATGTCAGCAAATGAAGGGCAAGTTTCTCCCTCTTCTCCGTTAGAAACATAGAAATCAAGCTGGCATAATTTCTAAACAAAATTGGATTTTTTTTTAAACAGGAAATTTGCTGCTGTGCCTTATTCTTCTCTGTGCAGCGTGTCCTTCAGAAAAGGACCGCATGGACCTTGGTGTGCATGGTTAGAACAAGCATCGTGGTCTCTCATCTCAACGGCTTCCTCTGAGAGAGAAATCATTACATGCGGAGGTCAGTGGGTTTTAGCCTCAACGTAAGATATTTTCCTCAGGGGCTTCCTTAACAATTATCCAGTAAAATATTCCTTGAATACATACACACACATACCCATGCAAATGTGTGTGTATATGATCTGAAAATCTCTCAAGCCATGACTATATAGAATCTAGAGCTTGTTCATAAAACAGTAAATAGGATATTGAAAGGACCTAGAATTATGTGGGGGAAAACCAATACAAAAATGGAAAATTGTTTTGCTTAGAGAAGAAGACATTTTAAGCAGTCTTTAAAAAACTGATGGGTTGGACTTTCCTGGTGGCGCAGTGGTTAAGAATCCGCCTGCCAATGCAGGGGACACAGGTTTGAGCCCTGGTCTGGGAAGATCCCACATTCCGCAGAGCAGCTAAGCCCATGCACCACAACTACTGAGCCTGCGCTCTAGAGCCCTCAAGCCACAACTACTGAGTCTGCGTGTCACACCTACTGAAGCCCACGCGCCTACAGCCCATGCTCTGCAACGAGAAGCCACCGCAGTGAGAAGCCAGCGCACTGCAACGAGTAGCCCCCGCTCGCCGCAACCAGAGAAAGCCCGCACGCAGCAAAAAAGACGCAACGTGGCCAAAAACAAAAAAAAACAAAAAAACCCACTGATGAGTGGTTATAAGAAGGAGTATTTTCTTATGACTCATTTTAATAATGAGAACTTCCCAAAAATGGTAGAGAGTATCTTGACACTAGAGATTTCTGGAAGAATTTGGATAAACAGATACTGGTCGGACTAGCTGAACTTTAAGTCCCCTTTAAGCATAGTGGCTCCATGATTTTACAATACTTTTTTTTATCCCCTTGAAATAGCCCATAGTGTTGAAGCTAAGAAAGTAGTCGTCAGATGGATGCCTTGGGGCCAAGGCTTCTGAGAAGTTGGATTCACAGTTTACTTAGAAGCTTAAGGAAGGAATCCATGTTCTGAGAGAAAGAGGACAATGCCAGTGAAAAGTTCTTCAGTACTCTTTACGGGAAATGGATATAACCATGTATAAAGCGAATCATCAGAATTATAAGGACAGAGTGATAAACATAGTGAGAGATTTTAATAATACCTCTCAGTGACTGATGGATTAATAAGTATATAAAAATTTTGAACAACACAATTAAGAGGTATAATCTAATGGGTATATTTAGAACTCTATCTCCCCCATTCCCATCAGAGAATATACATTTAAAAAAAGTTTCATGGAATTTAAAAAAAAATTGATCACATACTAGATCATGAACCAAGTCTCGATAAATTTTGTGAGACTAGTATCATATAGACAACATTCTCTGACAAAAAGAATTATTATTTTTTTTATTCAAACAGAAAGTCACAAAAATTATAATCATCCTCATCAGTTAACAAGAATTTTTTTAAGTTAAATACCAAAACAAGATGATTACTAAAAAACTCTCATTTGTTTGGGGATTTAAAACAACACTGCTAATAATTCATGAATCAAAGAATAAACAACTATGGTAATTATAACATCCTTAGAACACAGTGATGATGAAAATAATCCATATTAAAACTTGTCAGATTCCCATAGAGTTGTATTTAGAGGAAAACACTTAAATCTTGTCCTAGAGAGGAAAAAAGATTGACAGTTAATGAGTATCCAGCTCAAGAAGTAAGAAAATGAACAAGAGTAAATCCAAGGAAACTGGACAAAGGGAATAATAAAGGATAAAATTACTAAAATCAGAACATAAAGATACACTAGAGAGGATTAACAAAGGAACAGATGTTTATTTGAAAGATTAATAAAACAGACAAATCACCAAAACTGATCAAGAAAAACACAGGGGCTTCCCTGGTGGTGCGGTGGTTGGGGGTCCACCTGCCGGTGCGGGGGACGTAGGTTCGGGCCCTGGTCCGGGGTGATCCCGCATGCCGTGGAGTGGCTGGGACCGTGCACCACAGCTGCTGAGCCTGGGCTCTGGAGCCTGCGGGCCACGGCTGCTGAGACCGCGTGCTGTGGCTGCTGGGGCCCGCGTGCCTGGAGCCCGTGCTCCACAACGGGAGAGGCCATGGCGGTGAGGGGCCCGCACACTGCGGGGAGGAGCGGCCCTCGCTCGCCGCGGCTGGGGAGGGCCCTGCGCAGCGGCGGGGACCCAGCGCAGCCAAAAATAAATAAATAAATAAATTTATTTAAAAAAAGAAAAACACATAAAGGGTACCCATAATAATATTAGGAATGAAAGAGAGATTACAGATTCAGAGATTAAAAATAACAGCATACTATGAACTGTATGTCATTAAGTTTGAAAATTTCAGCAAAATGAAGAATTTCAGAGAAATTCTTTGACTCATCATTTAAAAATACGTGTTCCTCTGCCAAAGCAAACAAAACCAATAAACACTAGGTTCAGATGGTTTTAGAGAAAAAAGAGGCAAGTTTCAAAGAAAGAAAACAGAAAAGCACTAGTATAACCTTAGTATCTAAATCAGACAAGAATGGTAGAAGAAAAGGAAAATTCCAGGCCAATCTCAGATGTAAATACAGACATAAAAATCCTAAAAAAAAATTAGCAAACTGAACTCAGCAGTCCATAAAGTATATCATGGCTAACTTGGATTTTTACCAATAATGCAAGGATGGTTTAACTTTAGAAAATTGCTGACAGTGATTTCCCTATTACCAGATTAAAAAAGAAAACCCCTATGATCTTATCAATAGACACACAAAAAAAACACTGAATAAAATCCAATAATTACTTGTGACTTAAAAAAACAGAAACTCTTAGCAAACTAGGATCAGAAGGGAACCTTCTTAACCTAATAAAAAGTATTAACGAAATCGCAATAGTAAGCATTGTACTCGATGGTGAAATGTTAGCAGCCTTCCCTTTAAAATCAGGGATAAGTTAAGGATGTGTGCTTGTCCTCCTTCTTTTTAACACTGTACTGCAGGTCCTAGCCAGAGTAGTAAGATAAGAAAAATAAATAAATAAAAGGTAAAAGATTGCAAAAGAAAAACTAAAACTTAAAATTATGTACAGAGGTAACTGGTTACACAGAAAATCTAACAGAATTACAGACAAATTATTAGAATTGATAAAAGGCTTTAGCAAATTGCCAAGTATTAGTCCAATATAAAAAATGCTGTTGCTATGCACCAGCAACAGATGAAGTAATTTTTAAAAAAACAGAACATAGCTTATTTTTTCTTGACCTTCACCTCCTGCTCTTCAACACATACCTCACTCAGATGAAGCATAGGATGACAGAAAATAATTAAGAAAAACAAGTAACCTAATTATATTGCAAAACTCTGAGAGGCACGGAGTATGAGTTCATGGAAGACTTCACAAGATTCGTCTCTGTTCTAGGGTTCCCACAGAAAAATTCCACTTGAAAAAAATGAGGCATTATAGATGGGGTTACCTTAAACTATGGTGAATCACACATATTACTAGAAAAGGAACACTAGCAGGAAGTTTCAGACTCTGCAAATCAAACTCTGCCTCAGAGGAAAAATAAGGTTGGCACCTTCGCTTCTACACAGCTTATAATAAAGTCAGCAGGAACCAACCCTCCAAATGGTGTCCCACATCGGGAAGGAGACAGGTGTCTTAAAGGGAGACGTTGGTCAAGAGGTAGGTACATAGAGGGGGTTAAATTTCTTTAATGCTTGCTTCTTCATCTACATGAAGATAATACTGAGGGTTACTTAAAAATTTTGTTGTTGAAATTTCACTACAATCAAGCACAGGATGACATTTAAATTTTAAGAACTACCTGATCCAACTGAGACCACTAAACTCTTATTCCATATTCAGGTATATCTATCAGCATGGGGTTTGGTCGGCTCGTATTTTTAACAGTCTTGGAGAAGCATGCTACAGCACATATAATTCATTTCCACTCAGGGGTTGATTAACTATTTTTGATGAAGTGACACTAAAGATAAGATGAAACTTCATAAGGAACATTCTATATTCATTTGGATTTGTCTGGGCAATTCACAATGAAAACAAGGTTATCTGAAAATACAACATTATGATGTTGTTTTTTAAAATATGTAAAAACCTAATCTACTGAAAACAACCAAAATGAGCAAAAATAGGAGACTGGTTTCCTATTTGATTGATTAAAGAAATTATGTCACATTCCTACAATGGAATAGGATATAGCACTAAAATCACATTGTAAAATAAATTTATTGACCTAGAAGAATATTCGTGGTCTACTGTCAACTTAAAAAATAAGATATAAAACGTTAAAAGTACAATTTGGAATTATTTTTAATAATTTCCAAATTTGTATCAGGAGAGGACATTGAACAAAATATGAACAATGTGCATGACTGTCTCCGTGTGATGGAATAAAAGATGACTTTTGTTTTGTCCTTTGTAATTTATTTCCTAAGTCCTCTACACTGGGGGTGCATATGAATGTATATTACTTTTAAAAATTCATCATAATGAAAATATCTAGAGCTCGTAAAGGTCTAAAACACTCACAAACTAAGTACAGTTTCATGGCAGCCAATATAACCACTAAGAACCGTGTCCTACCGACAGCCGTACTAGAGAATATTCTTTCCTACGCCTGTTCTACCCCTGGAGAGGTAGTATTTGGCCTCCAGGAGATACTGCGAAGTTTTGGTGCCCATCATAAGGAGGCATTTCCTTCACTTAGCTTACTCTCACAGCATCAGCAGGGGACAGTACAGGACCTGGCCCAGCATCTAGGGCAGCAGGGCATTAATGAGAATTCTGGGCGGGAACAAAATTCCATTTACTGCCTTCATAATGTCACTCTCCTGCTCAGCAACTTTCTCGGCCTGGCTTCCAAGCCTTCTACACCAGGGCCCCTGCACCTCTTCCAGCATCTCCCACTGGCCCAGCACGATCTCTACCCATGACGGTACACATCTCCACACAACTGCCTGTGCAGTTCCCGCATCTCCTCCAAGTGCCAGGCCCTCACCACTCCTCCAGGGAGCCTTCCTCAGCTCCTCAGGCCACACTGGTCTCCATGTCTCTCCATTCCCTGGCTTGTCCCCAGCATTTGGTCATCTGGGGGCGGGGCATTCACATTATTTCACTATTTCCTGTGCATGGCAGGGTCTCTTAAGGGATGGGGCCAAATCCTGTATCTCTTCGATTTTCCCTATTCTCTTGTTGCCTTCTCCCAGCTCCTATTATAGGGCTGCAATACAGTATTGATAGGTTCTTAAATCCAGAAGACAGACTTTTAAGGTGGAGTGACTTCACTAGCACTTTTCCTGACAACAACTGATGAGCAAACTCTTTCTTCCGGTCTGTTTGCCGGCCTCCTCCTCTTGTCCCATCCTGAGCAGGGAATTACGTTTTCCTTGCTCACTCTTCACAGCCTATATCTACATGGTTTCCTTTAATCTTCAGTTCTCATTTAGCTGCACTAAGGGGTGGCAATTCACGAATGCAGGCGATCCCGTCCTCTCGCCCCTGGCAGCCACGTATTCCGAGTCTGCTGCGCCCTCTGTGCCCGGTCCCCTTGAGGACCGTGCACCCTTCATTCTGCTCCTCCCTAGCTCTTCTCCTTGCTTTTCAGGACTTTGGTGGGTACATTATCCATTCATTTATTCACCCACACACCCAACACCTAGTTACTGGTGTGCTGGGCACTGTCACTTAAACTCACGGTGGTAGGTCTTCTTTCCCCAACTCGATTGGAAATCCCCTGATGGCAAGGGCTGTCTGCTACAGTTATTTAAATGTCACCAGAGAATCTAGCGGTGCTTGATTCCCTACCTAGGTATGACTCCCTACCTCATAAAGTGCTTGAAAAAATATATAACTGATTGACTGAAACAAGAAAGAGAAAAGGAGCAAAGCAGAAGACTACAGTTTTCAATCTACTACCCTCCCCTTGTGGTTGGACCAGAGCGATGGTGTAAAGACAAGGAAAAACTCTAGCAGAGTGAGCATAGCTGTCGTTTTATTCTGAGCTTCTGCCCAGGCCAAATGAAATGGTGATGTATGTGAAAGCGCTCTTTAAGTTGCAGAATATTTTACAAATATGAAGTATCGTCACCACCATCATGATAATGCATTATCCATACGTCGGTGTGCAAAGTTTGATTCTAAACAATACGCAACTAAGTCACCTGGTCTTGCACGCGCCTGCAACCAGCAGCAAACTACACGGCTTGGAAAAAAGAGCTGACAGCCTGACAAAACCCAAATGGAAAATAAAAATGAACAAGAACAACCACACACCAAAGAGAGCAAAAGCCCGTACTGCTTGGAGGAAGAAACCCTCTAATTGCCTCCACACTCCTGCTTGCTTCCATATGCTTGCATTTAAGGAAGCCCAACTCCTGGGCCCCTTGCAGCTGCACAGAATAAAGAAAATGCGTCCCAAGTGCCTGGACAGCTGTAGCAGGCAGGAACCAACAAGGACAAAGGTCCACAAGCAAGGCTAACCTGCAAATCGAGCAACAGATTTAATGTTTGTTATGCAAAGTTGAGCAAACACTCTCTCCGGGTTGCAAGACCACATGAAATAATAATGGCAATCGTTCTCAGGAAGAAGGCAGTAGCTGTGTGGGCAGGAATGCTGCACTGGTCTACCCATCCCTAGCGGCCTAGGAGCCTCCCCTGGGGAAGGGAGTTGCAAGGGGCCCCGGCTGCAATTAGGTTTCCTGTGGGGAAGTGGCTGGAAGTGTAGGCACCCACCTCCTTGGGCAAGACTGCCCCTCCCAAGTGGCAGTCTCAGTTTTTAGAAATGCCAACCTTTTGATTCTAGACTCATTTTGATCATTTCTCCCCTGCCTTCCCTACCTGATTAACCAACCCCACAGGCTCCAGTCTGCCCCCAGCCTTTACCCTTTCTGGGCTGCATGCTCAGGACCTTCCTGTGCCCCACAATCTGACGTAGCATCCTAAGAGGCAAGTAGGTAGTATACTTAAAAAACCCAGTATCTTGGAGAACAGGCAGTCCATTTTTAGACGACGAAGGCACAGATGGAAAGAGACGAGATGTGTTCGCACAGGCAGCGAGCGGCAGGGCTGTGAGCCCTCATCTCATACCCACAATGTATCACACAGAAGAGCGCAAAGAGAAACCAGTGCTTAGTGGCGCTTGCTGTGAGCCCAAGACCATGCTAGGTGACTTCACATACTTGTTATCGGAGTTCAAACCTTACAATAGTCCTATGAGCCGAGCTCAAAGAGGTTAAGCAACTTTCTCCAAGTCTCGCAGCCAATAATGGTGGAAAGTTGGGATTCACGTCCAGGTCTAATTACAAAGCCTGCTCTTCCTTGTAGCCTGCACTGTCTAGACACTTCAGGATGAAGGAAGCTGATGGAGTAGTTAACTCAGGAGACAGGTACCTCTTGAGGGCTTTAAATTCTGCTCAGAGTATAGTCAAAAGAGAAGGGTATAATGGTATGAACATCAGTGAGCCACATGGGCCCCAGGATTCACCTGGAGGTTGCTATTGGACACATCTTGGTTCCCTGGTGTGATCATAGTTTTGCAATGTGTGAGGACCCTGGAAGATTCTGGACAGGTAGCTTTTATATCCCTAAGCAGCTCCCTCCTCCATAGCAGGGAAAAGCAAAAGGGCGGAGCTTTCCCTGGGCCCGGAGCACTTGGCCTCGAGCGCTAATGGGCAGGTTGGGTAATGCCAGTGGCAGCCCAGCCTGGGCTGCTGAGACCCACAGGGCTCTCTGCAGGAGTGGGAGAGGGGCTGCTGGCTGCACACCCAGCGCCTCCTTGTGCCTTCAGCAACAAAATACCCTCGGGAATCCCTGAACGGGGTATATCTGCCTCCAGCCATCATTCCCAACAGAGCAGGGACTGCTCAGCAGTTCCTGGCCAGCTCCCCATCAAAGCAAGGCCTGCATCACACGCTGGCACGGTGTGGGTGGCTGTGTTTTCGATGTAGTATAAAAAAATTGAGTATGTCCTTCTGTGCTAAGGAACAGCATCAACATGAAGGACGTATGTATGCAAAATGTTCCTGTGGGTAAATGACGGAATCCCACCTAAGCGACTGGAACTGGAAAAGAGAATTGTCCATCATCATGTTAGCTCACAGTTGAGAGGCCGGCCCCAGAGTCTTTGCTTCTGCATCTGGTTTTCTGAGTTCTCTAAGACGTCACCAGTGGTCATCGATTAGGTACCTCTCCAGGTAATTTCTATCACTGGCTTGCTATTTTTAAAATTAAAATTCGACCAAGACTCAAATCTGTCTTTTTGGAACAGATATCAATAGAAAAGGTATCTGAAACTAGCTTGTGTGTTTTGTGCCCTGCTTGATGAGAAAGACAGCTTGCTTCTGCTGAAATTCCACCCCCCACCCCAACATTTTAGTGTGAAAAACTTCAAACACAAAGTGTTAATAATTTTACAACGAACATCCAAATACCACCTAGCTTCTGATATTAACATTATACAGTATTTGCTTTATCATACCGCTATCCATCTATCCATACTGGGAAACTTGGACCTACACATTTTTTTATGGTCCTTATTCTTCTAAGGTGCAGCTTAGGGGGAAAAGCATACTTCTCAGACACCTCTGGGAGTGAACCCTGTTTGAGCGCTTACTAGCTGACGGACTGGGCAAGTATGTGATTTCTGAGAGCTTTGGTTTCCACAGTTATAAAATGTGGGTAACGATGCCTGGGGGTGCTGTGAGGAGTAAATGCAAAAAAGGTGGGGGAACACTTGTAAGGACATGCAACCAATTTTTAGTTCAGAGAGTACGCTTTCTCTTATCTATGAAATAAAACTGAATTAGTCAGAAAATAATAATAATCCAGGTATTGATGAAAAAAGACTAGCAGAATATGGATAACCATTGGAGCTGGGTGATCATGGGGGTCCACTATGCAACACTGTCTACTTTCTATACATTTGAAGTTTTCCATCTAAAACAATAAAAAATGAACTGGTCACTGGATTTTGTCAAGGAAAAAAAAAGGGAATCCTATATTTGAAAAATATAGTAAGAAACCTCTGAGAAAGTAGTAAGGTAAGAAGCGATGCCACTGCGGTTCCCAGTGCAGGGTTAGGGAGGCCTGGTCCTCTCACTCACACTCTCACGGGGTGCGGGGGGGGGGGGAGATGAGGAAGGATGCGGGCTTGGTACTTTGTACACGCTCCCCAGGTGACTGTTTCACTACTGGGTGAGAACCTTTGTACTGTAAGTGTGAAACCACACCTCCCAGCATATTAATTGTGAGAATAAATACTTTGCATAATGCAGAGCTTGTGCCTCCAGCTAATCTGCAGGCAGATGACAGCATGAGGAGCCTCTGATTTAGCAGAATAGAAACTATTTGTAACCAAACAGCCTCCCTCTGTAAGTCAGGGGTGGGTTAACGAAGGACCCAATTAGACCGCATTCTCCCCGCATCGCTTATCGGCTGTCTAAACTTGTAGATCTAAGGTGTTCCTCAGTGGCTTTCAGAATCGTGGACCTGGAGAAATGTGGAGGGAAAAAACCCCATGGACAATGTTTAACAGAGAAGTAAAAGGAAAGGCTTCACTTCTTTCCTTTAAAACAAAAGAGTCATCCTTCTGTTCCAGTCCCCTAATTCCTTCCCTTTCCTGTTGGGGCTCATTCTATCTTTTTCCCTGTGGCTGGCATCTGGTGGCCAGGAGGGGGCTGTGATGGAACCTCCGCATGAGGCAGTGCGGGTCTCTGGGAGCCCTCGGTGGAGCGGAAGCAGGCTCTTAGAGGGGTGGGATGGCAGGGGAGCAGCTATACTGGGCTGGCCAGGCCCATAGACCCAGGGAAACAATACAGCAGCTGCCGCTCTGTGGTGCTCTGCATGAGGGCAGAGAAGAAGAAAGCTATTAGCAGAGGGGACCTGCACACACACACACACACACACACACACACACACACACACACACACACGCACGCACGCACACTCCTCCCTCGGAGGATCCGGCAGGACTTTTATACCCACGTATTACTAACTGAATTCTGTCCCTTCAAAATTCATATGTTGAAGCCCTAACCCCCAATATGACTGTATTTGGAGACAGAGCTTTTACAGAGGTAATTAAGGTTAAATGAGGTCATAAAGGTGGGGCCCTAGGCCAATGGAACTGGTGTCTTTATAAGAGTCTGAGACACGAGGGATGTGTGTGCACAGAGAAGAAGGTG
Source organism: Grampus griseus (assembly GCF_964374135.1). NCBI lineage: Eukaryota > Metazoa > Chordata > Mammalia > Artiodactyla > Delphinidae > Grampus > Grampus griseus. The sequence goes on from NC_139007.1 coordinate 41,449,498, forward strand.
GCTGTTTGCAGGGCTTGTGAAAAAGAAGAGAGGCCTCACTAGAGGAAGAGGCCTCTGTGAGCGCCTGTGATGAGAAAGACAGGGTTGGACAAAGGTGAATTTTCCAGCCGGAGGGACTAGGAAGCAGTGTCATTTAAGATGAGCCTTGCCTAGACCCAAACTATTAAATTTAGAATGGATAAACAACAAGGTCCTACTGTACAGCACCAGGAACTATATCCAGTCTCCTGGGGTAAACCATAATGGAAAAGAATATAAAAAAAGAATGTCTATATGTATATAACTGAGTCACTGCTGTACAGCAGAGATTGACACAACATTGTAAATCAACTATACTTCAATAAAAAAAAAAAAGAAAAAAAAAAGATGAGCCTTGCAGCAGATTAGATTTAGACCTAAGAGGTGGGAGGAGGGCATCCCAAGAGGAAGAGAGTGAGTGCCTGAGGCCCACTGAGGGCACAGAGATGGTTTGGTTTTGCTATAGGATGAAGTGTAAGAGCTGGATGTGGCATAAAGGTGGGTCAGACAGATCGTAAAAGGCCTTGAATGCTGGGTTAAAATGTTTAGGCCTTTCTCAGAGAGTAAGGGGAGACTTGAGAAGCTTTTAAACAGGAGAATGACAAGACTGATATACATGTTAACAAGGGCAAAGTAACCAGACCTGACACGGAGCATGTATTAGCGCCAGGCATTGTGTTAGCATCATGTTTCTTATCTCCTTTAATCCTCCACCGCCATTGTGGAAATGAGAACGTGAAGTTCACAGAGGTGTAGTGACCTGCTCAAGGCTCCACAGCTGGTCAGCCATGGAGCTCAGATTTAATCACACACCCGGGCGAGAGCCCTGTGCATCCTGCCATTCTAAACCCCAGGCCCAGCTCCCACAGCATCATCTACTTTCTTTCTAACCAGAACTGGTTATTTAATCGAACAGGGCCTGGAATGCACAATTGCTTCTAGGCTTGGGAAGCAGGCAGACTAACAATCTAGAAATACTGCCTTCCAAACAAAGCAGTATGTGAGCTGGATCTCGCCCTTCCATGTTACACCACAGGCAAAGGGTCAAGTCACAAATCTCCCTGTTATGTTCTGCAGCATCAAAGTAATCAAAGGTGGTAACTGTCATAGAAGCTGCAGAAATGTGCAGGGAGAACAGTTGCCCGGGGTGAGCAGACATCCCAGCACCGGCTATATTTTTTTCAATGCAGTGTCAACAGCTACTCTCAAATACACGCTGTCCCCCAAATCCTGAAAGAGTATTCAATATCCAAGAAAACACAATGCTGTTTTCTGTGTCTACATCAATGACAGACTAAGTAAAGAATGCCATGATCATTTGATATTTTGGCCCGGTTGCTCTTCCAAAACCTCAGATATATTTAAGAATGAGAGAGAGGGTAAAAATTGGGTTAGAAAGACGAGTTAATGCTCCCAAAATGTAAAAAGCAAATCATACCATGACATGTACCAGCAGGAACTACTGCTCCTCTTAAACGTGCTCTCCTTTAAGGGCAAAATTTTTTAGTATTTTGGAAGTAATATTTAGAGAGGTAACTTGGGTGCTATTTTGAAAATTATATACTGGTATCATTAACTTCCCTAGGATCCCACTGTGTCTTAACAGTTTGTCAAGGTAAAGGCAAAACTACTGGAAGCATCAATTCAACTCAGCACACTTACTATGCTGCATACCTACTGCATGTCAGACATTGTGACTTGGGCTGGGACTAGATAGATCGGGATAAACGAACTGAATCACATCAAAGGCTGTTGAAATCACCTTAAAAAAATGATGTCATAAAGACCTTCTTTTACTTTAGAACCAAATTTTGAGAGCCATTCCTTTGCAAAACAGGCAGAATATTCTTCACTTCTTTGCGCATGCTTCAGCACTCATGTTCTGCGACCTCTCTGTGAAATCTTCCCACACTGCCTACCCGCTTCCACCTTTAAGAAGACAAGTGGCATAGGAATGGGAATGTGTGCGTGCATGTGTGTGTGTGCACATGTGTGTATGTGTTTGTTGGGGGTGTCCTTCTCTCTTTTTGCTCTGTAGACACACTCATTACCCTTTACACTGCTGCATCGCAATTGTTGGATATTGGTCTCATCCATAAAATAAGACCTTTAGGGGCATGTATTGTGTCTCAGTGTACCTCTGTTTTCTCAGGGCAGGAACAATGTGTCTACAACTGCTCTTTAAATGTTTACTGAGTGAGTGAATCACTGTTTCAACTGCGAGCTTTATCTTCAGACCCCAGAGCACTTGACAGTCAAAATATTCTCCGTCGTGGGTGTCAAAAATTTCAATGTATGCATATATTTCAGGATAATAAGTTTATTGAGGCATAATTTTCATATAGTAAATTTCTCCCTAAGTTTTCACAGGTGGATGCAATTGAGTAAGAGGAGGTGGCTCTTACCGACTTGCCTGGGTCCAGTGCTCAGGGCCTCTGACAATGGGGCCTGGCCACCAGGATTCTTAACAGCTCCTCAGATGATTCTGATAAAACCCCCAGGTCAAGAATCCCTTCAGTAGGGACTTCCCTGGTGGTCCAGTGGTTAAGACTTCACCTTCCAATGCAGGGGGTGCGGGTTTGATCCCTAGTCTGGGAGCAAAGATTTCCACATGCCTCGCAGCCAAAAAACCAAAACATAAAACAGAAGCAATATTGTAACAAATTCAATAAAGACTTTAAAAATGGTCCACATCAAAAAAAAAATCTTAAAGAAACCCCAAAGAATCCCTGCAGTAGATGATGGTCTGCCACTGCATTCTAGATTTCCTCATATTCAGGCCCAACCATCACTCTCAGTCAACTGTTAATATTGAAGATGAAACCACAAGATTTCTACTCAGCACCATACTTGGAAGCAAAGCCTAGGTTCTCAGCCACGTGGATAGAGTCAACTATAATTTCTGGTTATTTAGCAGAAATACAGCTACTAAGTGACATTCTGAAATGAACATGAGATATCCACTCAAAGAAATAAAAATGCCTTCAAATCAGAGTGAATAAGAGGACCGTGGTTTGGGGGTCTAAGTGAGCATTACTACAGGAAAGTAGTCCGACGAGAGAAGAAAACAGCCCTTACAACATATTGTTCTGATTCCAAATGAAACCTTACACCTAAAGTGTTTTAAATGACAGATTTCAGGGGGGTCTGTGAATAGGAGAGATCGATAACCAAGTCAAAATCTAAAGACGACAGCACTGCAGGGAATTAGGGGAAATGCATTTATCTGGTTTTATGGTGTCATCCTTCAATTACCGGACAAGGCCACAGGATAACAAAAAAGGTATTATCTTCTCTATATTTAACTGAGAATTTTGGAGGATGTGGAGGTCTGGCCTCTAATTAAGAATAGGGGACAATCTTTTTCCTATTCAGATTTCAATTCTTACCAATCAGGGTTTCTATTTGGGTGAAGTCCATCATAACAAACTCCAGGAGCCTGTCACCATTCTTCTGTCATTTTTGTTTCTGGGACTGTATTACAGTATGATACTTCAAGTAATGGCCAGGGACTTCACATTTAGTGGGAATGGAATCTGATCTTTACTAATGTTTTATCGTGAATAATGCTCTCAGTGTCATTGTAAATAATGCTCAAAATGGGACTGATATATTGGGGAAGCATTTGATTAGTTAAAAAAGAAAAGAGCAAACTATTATGAATCCAAATAGAGGTATACTTGGAATAAAAACAGATAAAAAGATGTATAATCCCTGCTTGTTCTGCTGAGGTCCTAGGGAGACTACTTGGTAGCATGTATTTTAAGACTCCATTGATTAGAATGGGTCTTTAAGAAAGGATGCATTTTAAAAATCACCCTGGCTTTGCAAAAGGCCACTGAGTTATTCCTAAGAGAAAGGAAATCATGGAAACTGCTGTGGAGAAATTTGGAAGAATGCTTCCCACTGTCATTTACGAGGCAGAGTATGTTGGTCTCACCAGCTGCCAGGACTGGTAGAAAACTGCTGAGCTTGTGGTTATGGCCAAACCAAGCATCTCCCTGTAATTAGAGTTAGCTGGGGAAAAAGTGACACAAAGAGGACAGAAATGTGTGGCCTCAGTCTGTGGGAAGAATAAGAAAGCTGATGAAGTTTTTCTCAAGAGATTTCATTTAAAGAATCTAGCTGGGTATGGCCTTGGGCCACCAGACTGCCATGCTGCTCAATACTGGGAGAAACTAGCCATACTGGATACTTGAAATACGGCTAAGCTGAGATGTGCTGTTAAGTGTAAAGTACACACTGAGATTTCAAAGACTTGGTACAAAAAAATTCCAATAATTTTTAATATTGATTGCATGGCGATATGATAATATTTTAGATATATATTAGGTTAAAGTACACTATCAAAATTAATTCCATCTGTTTCTTTTTACTTTCTTTTAACATGGCTACTAGAAAATTATAATTATACATGTTCCTTGCCTTCTATCTCTATGTTTGAACAACACTGATTTGGACCTTTATTTCTTCACCTGTTAAATATTACTGGTGGTGGGAACCTGGGTCACAGAGGGTTTGGATGGAAACAATCATTGTGGATAATGAGGTGATACACAGGGTGAAGCGTTATGGTTACTACCTGTTGACCGAAAATTTTAGCTTTAGGAAACGTGAGGTGCAATCACAAGGGACCCAGGCTAACTAGGTCTGACCTGGGTATGACTCAATCTCTCTGTGCCTCAGGTCGTTAATCTGTAAAATGGGAGGGCAGGACTAAATTCCTGCAAGATGAAGTAAGACCACAGAAGGTCTTTAGCTGCAATCATTCCCCATCACTCCCAATTTAAGAATAATTCTGCTAAAAACAATTTGAATTAACCTAGTAGGTCTTCTCCCTCAGCCAGCACTACAACAACTGAGGCCCATCCCGAGAAGCGCTGCTATTTATCTGTCAGTTCTGCTTCGGTTCTTCTCACGGGAACAAGTTTACAGGTTCTTCTGGGACTCGTTTACACAGTTAAATATACACAGAGAACACAGAGTGCAAGGTGGGTGAAACACAAAAACTTCATCGCCCTGCAAGGACTCAGAGAACAATTTGAAAAAGAAAAATTCTAAGGATAATATTCAGAGCAAAATGTATTTGCCTTCCTTCAAAGCTACAGACAAAACATCTACTACTGTGCTAGTTAAGAAATCCCATTTTTGTTAAGCATGCCTGTGTTTATGAGTGAGGAGCTGCTGGCTTGCTGTGCATGTGCACGTGGAGAGCTGGCGCCTGGACACTGACTGGCCTGATGCTCCCTCCCCTGCCCTGGCCCGGGGAAGCCAGCCGGGGGTCCTGGCTCCTGAGGGGCACCTGTCCCTCCCCCAACTCCCACCTCACACTTGTTCCAGCTCTTTGAAATAGTCTGTTTGAAAGTGAAAGTGCAGTTCAGTAATAAACTGTGTTGACTCAGTGAAAAAAAAAATCCCATAAAATGAAGGTTTTATAAGAATGTATCAATTAAAGAATACTTCCATGAAGCCCAACTTTCCCTCTTCAAAACTCAGACACCCCCCCAAGTCAAAACAGTATCACATCTCAAGAATATTAATATCTGTTTAAAAGAGGGTGTTAAACACAAATAAGCAAATAGACAAACAATGAATTCCATTTCTAAGCAAAGCCATGACTGACTCAAGGCAGCCTCAGTCGGCAGCGGTGCTGGTGCTGAAAATTGGCAACTTGGCTGAAAAGTATCAGAATATATTAATTAGCTGCCAACATTAAAAAGTTGGAATGGTTAACACACAGATCGAGATCTCTGGTGGTGCTGGGCCCACATCTGTCAGAGACCCAGGAGCACCTGCCCCTTTTAGGTGTGGATGGCTTGTGTTTCTCCAGCTGCACAGCCCTGCCCTCACTGACTTTCCCTGTTTATGGACCCACCAGGCAGGCAGGCATTCATCTAAGGCAAGAACTGTAGGGTGGGTGAAACAGTCAGGGTTGGAGGTCGGAGGGAACACGGATGGGTGGAAAACCCTGGCTCTAAGCCTGACAGATCTGCTTGATGTTGGCTCCACAGTGGGAGCTGGGTGACCCAGAGCAAGTCACTTCGCTTGCTACTCTGAGCTGTTGTGAGAGAAGAAAGTGAAAGGAGTTCCATAGGTAAGGAGTCAGTGTGGTCCTGGTATGTAGTAAATGCTCTGCTAAAGTTACTCCTTCTTATTCTGAAGGTGAGAAATAAAAATGTTTAGCATAGGGGCTTCCCTGGTGGCGCAGTGGTTGAGAGTCCGCCTGCTGATGGAGGGGACACGGGTTCGTGCCCTGGTCCAGGAGGATACCACATGCCGTGGAGCGGCATGGCCGCTGAGCCTGCGCGTCCGGAGCCTGTGCTCCACAACGGGAGAGGCCACAACAGTGAGAGGCCCGCGTACCGCAAAAAAAAAAAAAAATGTTTAGCATAATCTATTATCACAGCAAAAGACAGCTGACTACCAAGGAAGTGGCTTAAAAATCATCACTGAAAAATACGAAGCCCTAGATCATTCACTATAAGAACTGAGGGAGTGAAAGCAAAGTGTGAAAAATATCAGACACTATCCCAGTGTAATAACTGCTGTAGGTGAGGATTATTCATCGATACTCAAAGCACTGGACTGAAGGTGGGTGGGGGACAGCATGTTGACGAAGGACCCAGGTACCAGCCCATAGATGCCTTACTGACTCAAAGTGTATCTGGACACTGGTGAGGTCTGGTTACCACCTGATCTGTGAGATCAAACTTAGCACTGTGGATGGTGGGACAAGGTGACATCATCTGCCTGCCAATGTGATGTAATATCAAGCATGCAATACTACCTATGAAGTATTCTTAACGAAAGAGGCTTAACCTGCATCTAATCACAAGCCTATAGATCTAACAATTTTTAGGAAGTGGGGAGCAAGTTAAAAAACACTGTGAAGAAACAGACAAGCCCAGAAGGTAAGTCATTTTATACCACAACCACACAGGGACAACTGGGAAAGTTTGAATATGGACTGGATATTAGGTAATATTATGGAATTATTGTTAAATTTCTTACTAGCTAATAGTATTGTAGTTACATAGAAGAAAGCCCTTAGATTTAGAATATACATGGTGAACTATTTAAAGTGTCCAGGTGTTTGCAACTTCCAAATGGTGTAGCAAAAATTTCTATAATGTATACTATATATAATATATATTGTATATTACATATATGTTACGTATATGTAACTGGAAGAGGGAATAAAAAAGGCAAATGTGGCAAATTTAGAACAATTGGTATTTGTCTTATCATTCTCTCAAACCAGTAGGTTTGAAAATTTTCAAAGTAAAAAATTGAGATAGAAACTGGAAAAGGAAAAAGGGGGAAAAAAAAAACAGAAAAGAAAAAAAGAGAAAAGATCAGATACTGTCGCTTCCTCCCCTTTTCATAATCCCTTCAACCTTTATATTCAGGTCAGCTTCACTGTGTGCCTTTTCATTCAACATGGTTTTATTTTTACCACTTTAATAAATTTCATGTATGCTCATTCAAACTGATGTAGCCACTGTCTGGCTTCTTTGTTGGCTGACATCAAAACCAAACTTTAAACAAAGCTCCAACAGGCTGTAGAAGTGTACCAGGTAGATATGAAGCCTAAGATATCTTATCAAAAACTCCTGAGATTGATACCTAATTGCCCCTCTGGATGGTTTGTAAGCCAGTAAGATTGGATCAAAGGCTTTGGGTGGAGCATCCTCTTTGATCTCTTCCAAAGATAGCACTCTCTGTCTCCACCTGCACTGGGCGTTGATAGAGGAACGGCAGGAACAGGGTGCTGGTGGGCTGGGCCACTGAGGTCTCAGAGAGGCTGTTTCCCCTGGAGTGTGCCACACCTGAGCTCTGGTGTGTACAGCAGTAATGGCACAATCTGAGGAACAGCCATTCTGAGTTCAATTGTACTTCAGTGAGCACTCCCAAAGAAGTGGGGATTTTCTGTGATGCCTTTAATGTGGAGAGGGACATAAAGATCCTGGATTCAGAGGGAGTGGGTATGAGCCCGGCTCTGTTGCATAGCAGCCATGCAACCTCAGAGCAGTGCTTCTGAGTAAAAGTGCGATGAATGCCGTGCCAGGGACAGTTCTTCACCGGGCAGGGCTGTCCCAGACACGGCAGGACATTTACCATCCCTGCCCCACCCCGTCTCCAACATGCCAACAGTGACTTACTCTTTGAGGGCAGGACAACAAACATGCCCACACTCCCAAACGCCCCCTGCCTGAGACACAGGCTAAACTCTCTGAGTCTCGGAGCATAACACCTGCTCCACCACCTAAGAGGTGGCTTGGGAGGGGCAAGTGTGCAGCAGCTTCTTACGAACCTAAGCTGGTTATACAAATGGTATCATAACATGCATTCACATGGGCAGCCTGTCAGTTATGGGCAGGGCTGGGGGGGTCGGTGGGTCCCACCACCTGGATGGCAGGTGGGAGGTATTACACAGGGCCAGCTCTCCAGTCATGTACTAAAATACACGACAGCTACTTATTCTGAAAACATTTCCCTTCCACAAGCGGGAAATTCTGGTTTACGTGTTGCTGCGGGGAAAAACCACACAACAGTGTGCATTTGAGAGTGAATTCTAAGTACGTGGGCTCTTGGAGCAGACAAGCAGGAGGGCAGCCTCAAAGCAGCTTCAAAGAACCTGGTTTAGGATGGCACCAAAACTAACCTGGAAAGAGAAGAACACTGCTCTTCATGAGCAAGAGATAAATGATTGTGCGAATTACTTCAAAGACCAAGAGCACAAGGCTATAGAATGTGGTGCTTCTGTTCTTACGCACGCCCGAGCAGGGCCAGCATGCACAGAGCTGACTTTCAACGTGTCGTACTGCTCTGTTCTTTACAGCTTTCAGTGGCTTTCACGGAAGGGAATCTGAGAGGCTGGGCAGGGAGGCTGCATGCGACCTGTATGCCCTGACCAAGGGGAGAATGGAGCCTCGGTTCACATAGGTTAGTGTGTGGGAGCCGCCTGGAGGGCTAGGCAGGAAGCCCCCGCTCCCCACTCCCCCAGGGATCCACCTGACGCACCAGAGGCAGAGAAGGGCACAGGCACAAACCTTGAAGAACAAAAGCGAAAGCAGATACGCACTCCAGGTCATTAGGCGAAGAGCGCTGAAACTAGCTCAGGGGAATTACCCATGGGCTGGCGAGGGGGTGCTGGAAACCAGCAGCTATAAACGTGTAGTTTTGCTACAGATCTTTACGTTAAGAAACGCTGCCCCAACATGGTGTTTTTATAGTTTCCCTCGACTCTGCTTACTATTACCTTTGGCACATTGCTCCAGATTCTATCCGTCCTAAAAACAGCAGACTGATCATGTAACGTCCCTGAATCTCCGGGCTCGGCCATCTAAATGAGATCTTTTATGCTTCTCTTCTTCCAGCTTTCAGAACTCATTTTCATAGCCTTTTTGCAAGAGGAAAGATTATCAGAAAAAGAAAAATGAAGGGGAGTAAAGTCAAAGGAAAATACCAAATACCAAAGCTTTTGGTAAGAAAATATTTATGTCCACAAGCACACAATCACACCCTTTCTGGGAAGATATTACTGGCCTTGAAGCTGGGTTAGTGGATCCCAAAATATACCTCACAAAAAGCACAGTTACCCTCCCGAAATAGGCCCTATAATTAAAATCTTTTCAAGTGGATTGTCCTATATCACAACTTGACATATGTTGCTTCAATCTCCCTGCTTCAGCAAATGTGGCCATATTGGGCTACACAAGCTCTCAACAGCTCCCGGTTAAACCAGATTGCAGTGTCACTAGAAAATTGATGGAAATAAACAGTCCTGTGTACCAAAATACCCAATCTCAATCATCTGTAATGAGATCTCTCTCCTCCCTAAGCACATTTTCATCACACCCTTGATTCAAAAGGATGGACTAGCCCAGACTGAAATACCGTTTCATCTCAGAGGTCATCTGAAGACAAACACATCTGAAGAAGCTGGGGCTGAAATTTAAAATACGAGACAATGTCTTTTGTGTGAATGCTGGGATCAAGTTGTGTGAGTCTTGCTTCTAGCTTTAGTTGACAGTCCTCACTATAAGTCTGCAGACACCCATCTGTCTGAATTCATTTAGATCAGATCTTGCTTGGAATCAGTGGTAATGTAGGGGCCCTTTCAGCTCTGTGATTCTCTGAACAAACTTCTTTATGTTTTCTAGTTATATATTTACATTTAATTAAATGTCAAAATATTAAAAATTTTAAACCTTCAAAATAATGAGTACTTTAGACATTGATTTTTTAATTATTATTATTATTTCCATATCGGTTTCACAGCCTCAGCACTATTGACACCTTGGGCTGGATCATTTCTGTGTGTGTGTGGAGACGGGTGTCCTGTGCATTTTAGGGTCTTTAGCAGTATCTCTAGCTTCCACCCACTAGATGCCAGTAGCACACACCCTCCCTCCGTCCCATGTGGCAACCAAAAATTTCTTCAGACATTGCCAAATGTCCTCTGCGAGGACAAAAACAACCCAGGTTGAGAACTACTGCTCTCTCTCTCTATCTATTTATATATCTCTCGCTGGCATGGCCAGGAAAAAAAAATCTAGATTTTTCAAGGCACCTACAAGTTTAATTTTCAGAATTTCTAACTTCCTATGACTCACAGTGAAGAATCAGGATGTGTAATACAGTACTACCCCGAAAGATTTATAAACAGCACCACTGCTGTTTCAAACTAGTGGTGGCAGGGCCTGGCCTCATTTCAGTTAAGACATTTATGAGGACGGATTTGCTGCCACCCGATCTCTTGGACTGCTAACCTCCCTACTTTTAGGAGCTCCATTCTTAGAAGACTACTGGTAAGAAATCCTTCACGATCCAGTTACCAGGCTCTCAGTATGGAAGGGGATAAGGGTTGGTGTCTATTAACACCATCTACAGAAGCGAGCACCCATCGTACGCCTCCTGGGCCAGACCCCCTCGGGGGCTGCGTTTCTAGCACTGGGCCATTCGTGTAGGGAGTGGTAAAGCCTATGCTTCCTCAAGAAGAGGCGCCGGGTGGGGAGGGAAAGGAATATAACATCAGGAGACAAAGAGTCAAAGAACGGAGATGGTAAGTTCAGCCCAGAGAAGAAGAACGAGGAAGGAGAGCATCTTCAAACATCTGGTGGGCTGGTGTGTGGAGAAGTGAGTGCACTTGTCTCTATCTGCTTACAGAGTGACTCAGGAAAGTCAGCAATTCAATAAATACTTATCACAGGCTTTCTAGGTGGCAGTCACTGTCCAGACACTGAAATGACAGGAAGTAAGAAGACCAAGTCCTTGCTCCCTTGACCACATATTGTAGCTCAACAGAAGGACTAGATTGCTTTTCTTTCCTCCCTCCTACTCTCTCCTTCCCTCTTTAACAATGTGACCTAATGTCCAGGTATCTAATTGCTCGTTTTTTTCCCATTAAAAAAATTAAGGTTTAATTAACTACAGCAAAATTCTCCTTTTCTATTGTATAGTCCTGTGAGTTTTCACAAAACCTACAGTTGTATAAATACCACTACAATCAAGATCTAGAACAATTTTCTCACCCCCTTAAATTTCCCTGTGCCCTGAATTGCTTTTTAATTGGAGAAAGCTCCTCTGTGCAGTAGCAAACCCCACCTTTGAGAGAATGTGAATTCCCCTCTGTCAAGAATTCTGGAGAAAAGCCTTTTTTGTTTAGTGGGAGATTGGGCCAGACAACCCCTGAGGCCGTGTCCATCTCTTTGATCCCCTGCAACTGGAGGGTTGTCACCTCCAGACACCCGATCTTAACCATCAGCCGACATGGTTGATTCTCTCCAACCACAGGTAAAGGCTCCACCCCAAAGCCAAATTCTTTTGGTCAAAGCTCAAAAATTTCCTTCCAATAACTGGATCTCTGTGAAGACTGCGTAATAAGCATAGACAAACACTCCAAAGAAAGGTTTTGAAATGAAAGCCTCAACGTGGTAATTGAAGCCTAAACCAAGGGTACCATCTCCTCCCGACCCTTCTTTCTCTTCTCGTTATTTTGGTTCAAAATAACTTTGACTCCAAAACCGAACAAAGCTCAAACAACGTGATTGCACCTGGCTGCAAAGATGGCAGGAAGGGAAGTTAAATTAGCTAAGCTGGCTTAAGAATGGGTTGAGAGGGTTAGAGAAGATGGCAAAGGTCTCGGGGACATTGCTATGCAGTGGACGCTGCAGGAGGGACTGTGGCGACCAGCTGTGATGCCCCCTGTGATAGCAAGTGGGGTGTGACCAACCCCTTCCCAGCGGCCCTCCTGCTGGAAGATACTCTCACACCTTTTGCTGGCCTGACCTCAATGGCAAATGTCCAGTTTCCAAAGGGTGTTCTGTTGTCAAGAATAACTGCTTTTCACAGACATAGAGAACAGACTTGTGGTTGCCAAGGGGGAGGGATGGATTGGGAGACTGGGTGAGCAGATGCAAACCAGTATATATAGACTGGATCAACAACAAGGTCCTACTGTAGAGCACAGGGAACTGTATTCAATATCCTGTGATAAACTGTAATGGAAAAGAATATGTATATATATATATATATATGAATCACTTTGTTGTACAGCAGAAATAAACACAACTATACTTCAATAAAATATTGAATGTATTTTATATTTAAAATATAAATCAACTATACTTCAATAAAATAAAATTTAAAAAGAAGAATAACTGCTTTATTGAGCACTCACGGTGCCCCAGCACTACCTAGTTTGTTTTACTCTCACAACAACGCTCTGAGGTAGGTAACATTATAAGCCTCATTTTACAGACAAGGAGGTTGAGGCTCAGAGAGGTTATATAACAACCGGTAAGTGCAGAACTTGAGTTTTAACCCAAGTCTCCTGTCCTTTTTGACTACTGCTAGCAAGGTCTTCTGGGTGTTTGCTAAATTTAATGTTCCTGGTCTCAGGCCGCTGTTATGTTGGTTGGTGGGCTGGGTCCCAGGCATGCTGGATTCTTAACTCCCTTTCATGTCCCATCATTCCCCAAGCAGCTAACTGCCTGTTTCTCTCTCATTTCAACATATAGACCAGAAGGATCTCTCTGCTTTGGAAACTTAAAAACATTTTTTTATTCTTTTGGTTTGCAAGTTTATTACTCTCACATTCCACGGGTGGCTAAGAACATAAGCTAAATGGTCCAGGGTATTCTTTATCCTGTATCTGGAAGGTTTCCTAAAATCTAGACTTATTATTATATCTTAGAAAACCCCATATTGCTTAATAACATCAGCAATGACAAAAAAAAAATGTCATACTGTCAGAAAACACCAACTGAACGTCACACTTAGTTATAAAATCCATTTTGTCAAGTGTAGTACAGGTTTAAGAGATGCACAGAACAAGGCCATGGTTTCCCTTTATGAGCACCATTTACTTCACAAGGTATCAGAAATAAATGCAGCGACACTTACCAAAATTTCCCCCAACGATCACAAACTTTATATATACCACATGTCTTCTAATACAGCTGCTGGACTGGTCCTGAAAAATACCACAACAAAAGGAAACATGCATCATTAGGCAGAAGTAATTTAATATATATTGTGTTTCCCTTCTGGAAACCACAACATCTTCCTTGTTTTGGGCACCCATCAATGTACCACACTCTTACTGCCAGATTCCTCTTTGTTTTTCACAGGAAAGATGAAACCAATTTACAAATTGACTCAGCGCTCACTAGTAACAAACAAATAACAATCTGGACAATGAAATAAACCAGAAACTGTGCTTATAAATACTTTATTTGAATTTTTAGCCTTTTAAAATAATTGAAGATATGAGAACAATGCAAAGATATCTAAAGCTGAACCCATAACCTTTCCCCCCCACCCCCCAAACTAATTCCTCTTTCCTCTTTCTTTCAGCAATACACTCCATTCTCCCCTGCTGGCTGCGAGGCCCTCACTTCTGTTTTCTAGATTTCATTTTATTATCTGAAAAATAGGAATTACTGTACTAACCTCACAGGGTTGTTATGAGCATTAAGTAATATAAATTTAGTGACATGTAAATGACATTGAAAGGCTTAAAACAGCATCTGGCACAGTTATCACTCGGGGAAGGTGAGGAGCTATTATCCTCCTCTGGATCATGCAGGCCTGAAGCCTAAGCCGGCCTTGCTCACCTGCCCTGCAAATCCTGGCCTGAGCCTGACCTTCGCGTCCCATGGCAACTCTGGCACTCACCGCCTCTCTCCATTCTCATCTTTACACTCCCTGCAGAAACCCATCTCCTGGCCTCCAGCTCCTTCTCTTCCAATCCTGCTTCTTCCTAAACACAACTTAAAGCCTCAGCGGAAACACCTCTACTGCTTCCCACCACCTACAAGTTTACCTGTGAAATTATCAATATATCAGCCTGGGCCTCCCACTCGCTTTAGCTCTGTCCCCACATCTTCCCATCAGATGCTGCAGAATGCAGCCACCAGTCCTGCCTCAGCCTGTGGGCATTCCAGACCCTTCTCTGAGTGTCTTCTGTCCCTTAAGTGCCAGTAGGTGGCCTCACCATTTTCCAAGCCCGGGGCTCTTTACCTTTTTGGTCCATAACAGTCTAGAGACATGTTTTTCAGAATAATGTTTTTAAATTCTTGAAGTTAACAAATGAAATGCACAGGACTCAAAAGAAGTATACTGATATTCAGTTATCAAAATATATAACAAAATTATGATGTGCTTCTCTTAATATTTAAATAATTTCCAGGAAAATTCTAATTACTACTGTAGTTTTGAAGTAATGTTGGGCATAAATGATACTTCAGGGTATCTGTAACTATAATGTAATATGAAAATACCTAGAATTACTATTGGTGACAAATAGCTAATACTACTGTCATAACAGAATGAAATGTTAGGTTTCAATTAAGGGTTAGTGAAAATAGATAATTTTCCTCCATCCAAGTTCACAGACACTCCCTCCCCCAGGATTCCATCCATGGACTCCAGGTCACGAGCCCCACTTTAAGGCCTAGAGTAACTCTCATCATCTTCTTGAGCCCTTTCTACCTGGACTTTCTCAATTTGGTATTATCTTACCCCTCTTTGCTTTTCTCTTTTTAAAAATTATATTTTATTTGATATAGATACTTTAAATGTACTGATTATATTCTACTTTTTAAGTTGTAAGTCTTCTAAGTTGTAAGGGAAGGCCCTATTTTTTCCCCATTTTTTATTCCTCTCAAGGCGGTGAAGAATGCCCTGCCTCGTAGCTCACAGCAGGAAGACATTCAGCCAGCACTGTTTGAACCAATCAGTGAATAACAGTGCAGTCTTGCTTGCAGAACACAGGCTCAGCTAATATTAATATCATTTCACCTCTGTCTGGCAGCCTATGAGGCTGTAAATATGCAGATGAGATGCCTAAACATTGTATATTTAGAGTATAAAATTCTGAATTTAGGCAACAAAATGTTCCCCTCTTTTTATTTCTCCTTAGAGAGTGAATGCTTGGTCGGCGTGGCTGACCGACAGATCTCCCTGGAACAGACTGACTGTTCAATCATTCCGCCCATACATGGGGCATCTGTGTGACATGAGCACAATTCCTGCCTTAGTGGAACTTCGAGCCTAGCAGCTTTCCCCAGCTAGTCCAGAGGAGCTGAGAATCTCTCAAAGTGTCAGGGCCTTTGCAAAGACAAGGAATAGCCAGTGATTCCCCTAAGTACGGGTGCTTTGGTGATCCACATAGGTGAGGCCAGTTAGTAAGAGTTGCTTTGCCTTCCCACAGGTCTCACAGATGTGAAGCTGTGGTTCCAGGGTAGGCAAGTCGATGGAGCAGTGAAATTCCACCTCCCCTCCTGAATGATGTCTTTGCATATGAGGTTGGAGATGGTAACCCCTCCAAGGGGGCCATCCCAGAAGGGTTTAGTCAACGCCTCGTGGCATGTTCCACTCCGGGCCCCACTGAGTCTGTGATGGAGCAGCCTCATGATGGACACTGGTCCTTTGGTCTTATCAGCCTTTTTTCCAAAACTGCTGCAGCTCAGAACTCCTGTGTGTCTTTTGCCAAGAAAAAAACACAAGAAAAATAACAGAATAGTTCTTCCTTTTCAATGAAGAGAGCATAATGATTTTCTCCACTGAAAACCACGCATTAGGGCACTGTGACCATTTGCTTCGGCAGAAATTCAACACTGGCAAGCAACATTTTTCATGCCCGACATCATGTCAAGTGACTCGCAGGACATGTCGGGGTGTACCCTCCCTCCCTAGTAACTAAGACGGATGAGATAGCTACTCAGAGGACAATGGCTGGACTTGGCACACTCTTTTTATACTTAGGGACATTTAAATCTATTTCATTTGAATTTGTTCCTTTTGAGTCACACTAGGTATATGGTATTAAATTAAAATAGCTGAATGATAATGAAGAGAGCAGTATGACTGTTTAATCTTCTGTTTCAAAAACTGCAGCGTACACATCCTCACGAGTACATATAAGATGCTTATAGGCGCTCCCACAGCACTTAGCATGTTACTGTTGCTTCTAATGCATGTCATAGACGTCGTGTGGCTCCTGTTTAAAGGTAATATTCTCATTATGCACTGGATACGAGCATCTCTACTACAGTTTTCATCTGCATGGGGCCATTCCCTCTTCCTTCTTCCTAACAGATGCCCCATGTTCCTTCAGCCACAGTGCCTGAGAAAAGGTGACAGCACTCCCAGGTGGGGGCGTGGGGGCCTGAATGGTCTAAGGCTTTGCAGGGTGCCCAGCAGCGACATCAGCATCACGTGGGAGCTTCTGAGAAATGTCAGCTCTGAGGCCTCACCCCAAACCTACTGAATCAGAAGCTGTTTCACAAGATCCCAGGTGATCTGTGAGCATGCTGAAGTTTGAGACACACTGATCATGGGAAACCTGTTCCTCGTGCAAGTGACTGATTCAAGAATAGGCATGTGACCTTCTTCAGGCCAACACGATGTGCAGAACGTTTTGCTGGGAGCTTCTCCTCATTCTTCTGGGAGAAATTCCCTCCTTCTGAATGTTGTGTAGGATGTGATGCCTAGGACTTCCGTAGCTATCTTGCTCCAACTGAAGCATAAAGCTGACCCACAGAGGAGGGCAAAGACAGAAAAAACACAGGGAAGGAGAGTAGGGGTGTTTGCATTCAGTCAACCCTGAAGTCTGCAGAGCTACTAGACTTCCAATAAGTTTCTTATTGTACAGGCCTCCTTAAGTTGGGTTGTCAATTGTCTGCAGCTGGAAAGCATCCTGCCTAATCAGTCCCTAATAAAGCATTATAAAAGGAACAGAATGCCGAGGCACCAGTCAGCCACACAGTGAAGGGTCCAGACAAGTCAGTGCATCAAGAGACCAGAGCAACAGTTGAGAGGCCTATTTTGTTCAGGAACTGACCCAGTAGTATTTCCGGTTCTGACAACCGTTATTTGCTTTGCACATTTCCAAAAGCTTTCTAAATCAGCCAGTCTAAATGATCAACCAGAGGAAGTGCTGAACGTTTTCCAAATTATTTTAACCAGAGTGGTCAACAGTTGCTTCCGCAGAAGTCACATGGATGTCATTTCCTGCAAAAACAATGGGAGACTAATTGCTAAGCCCCAGACTCTAATAGGGAAAACAACCTGTGATATGTAATTACTGAAGGGTAAATAAGGAAAAGCTTGAGGCTCTCAGAATCTGCTTCTGGATCCACTGCAATAACTTTGGGAGAAGGAGGGGTGGTGGGAGGGAACGAGAGGGAGCGAGAGGAAGTGAGAGGGAGCAAGCTGGTTTGGGAAAAGATTTGAGGGACTAACAGCTTAGGCAGCCACCCATACCACTTTTACGTATCACTGTTAACTTATTAAAGACCTTTCTGAGTAAACCAAATAGACCTGCTATTATATAAAACCATATATGGCTCTGATGTAATTTTGCTTCATATACAGGAGTGATGTAGTCAATAGTCAAGGAGAACTGGGTGTCTAAATGGACATTCTCTCTTTGGTGTCATAGCTTCTCAACAATGGGATATTTTGGGGGGATGGGTGTGTTGCGTTGGCTTGATACAGAATGTATCTTCTATTATGGAGTAAACATTAGTTGGTTTTCCACAGAATGTTCCTGAGGTTCCATCACCTCAGGTCTCTCTTTCCCTCCAAACCTTTTTGCTTTCTCTTCCCTGGTACCTCATATACGTCCACAGCTCCAACTATCACCCTTGTCATGAGTTTCAAACTACATCTCTTGATCGATCACCCTTGTTTCCAGTCCCACTGTTGCTCTCTAGACAGAAAGTACCCTGAGGACAGGGACTTTGTTTTGGTCACTGCTATATTCCCAATGCTCAGTGGCTGGCACTGAGTATTATGTTTGTTGAATGAATAAGTAAAAGGCCTCACTCAGACTCTTAAGACATCTCACAGGAATTCTTGCCATCACTCTTAAGTGGCCTCTTTGCCTCTGGTCTCTCCCTTTCCTACTCTGTCCACACACAGGAAAACTCTAGATTATAGTACTGATCATGTTGGTCCTAAAATGTCTCGGCTGGGAACAACTTACCAGCCCAGCCCTGCACTTCACAGGTGAGAAACTGGTCCCAGCGAGGCCAGGAGACTTGCCTAAGGATTTATGATGAGTGAGTGGCAGAGACGGAATTATAATTCAGGCTGCTGACCCAGTGGCTCTTACTACCATGCCACTGGGTCAAAATCTTCCACCGTCTTTCAGCAGAACTGAGTACAGGGCTAGGCATACAGGGCTCTCAGTAAGTACTTGCAGACTGATGGAGACTAGATAAGTGAGAATGGGTCTCTGGCACAGGCCAATGGGAACCCTCTTAAAAGAAAGACAATACCCCAGTATATAACATGGGCAAGGAAGGAGCTGCTCTGGACCTTTGCTCCTGCAGTGCCTATGAGCCACCCCCAAGGAACCTCAGGGTGGTGACACGGCTAGAAAAACCAATGACTTAACACACACTCACACTCTTCAGCTTTGCGCTCAAAGCCACCCACCTCCATTCCAAACCCACCTTGGCCTTATCTCCCATTTCTTTTTCCTCCCTCACACCCAGCCTTCTGAAAGCATTTGCTGTTTCCAGCACCTGTCCCTCCTCCTGGCCTTCACCTGCCCTGTTCTTTCCTCTCATGCACCCTTACCTCCACCTGCAAGAATGGCGACCCAACCTGCCCCTCGAGCCCAAGTCGAATATGAATCCCTCCCTGAATTTCTTGTCCGATTTCCTCCACTGGAATTCATCTCACCATTTACACGTCTACTATAGACCTTACCACACTGTCTGCTTCACAGGAAAGAGCCAGATCCTTGAGGGCAGGCACTTACCCTAAATCTCTGAACCGCTGTCACACTGCCCGGCCCACTGCTTCGCACAGAGGAGTCACTTCTCGTCATTTTGTTGAGTCAGAGGGCTTTGTCCTTTTCAGTTCACCTCTGTGACCTATGTTCTGTAATGGGGCTTCCAAGTCTTCCTCCAGCCGGTGCAGGCTGATGATAAAGCCAGCACACTTGCAGGGCCTACCCATTAAGGAACAGCTGTGTGAGTCCCTGCTGTCTTAATTTCAAAAGCAAGGAATGAGGGGCAGGGGCTAGGGAGGGTGACTTCCCCTCCCTTACATAGCTCTCCTACGGTGGCTACGGCTGTCCTGTCCTGTGCAGCGTGTGGTGCAAGCTGGGCATGTGACAGCGTCCCCTGCAAGTCCAAAGTCAATTGTCTGCAAAACTAAAGAGTTCCAAATGGCGCGATAACACATCAAACAAGCAAGTGTGCAAACAAAGCCCATTCGCAAGGGGAGGAGGATGGGAAGCAGAAAACAGAGTTCCCTAGGAAACCGAGCCTGCTTTAGGACTGACTGTGGCCTTCACCCCTCGTGGGGGAGGAAGAGGGGCGCTCCAAGAAGGCATCACTGGCCCATCTGCTTTCCCTGCCTACAGGGGCCCTGGTCCTTCTGGCTTCACCACCACAAGTTGGGGATACTCAAGCAAGGCTGTGGTTGTTGTTTGTTCTCTTATTTGCTGGAGCGGGAGTAAAGAGTGCAAGGAAAGAGGAGAAGAGTGATGGGCAGACCAAGAGATGAGCATGGAGAGCACTCGGCCAGCACAAAGGGGTTACTGACCACAGGACGAGAGGGCAGGAAGGTCGGACTAGAAAGGGCTGACTGCTCCTCTCTCAGCCATCGCCAGGATGAGGGGGACTCAGGCTCACGGTGGAGCAAGGCACGCCCAAACCAGCAAATGAGCTTATCTTCAGCTGCCCAAGAGGCGGCTCTGAGGTATTTATTTTGGGCTCACTGGCATGGTGGTTGGGCTGAGTCATGCAAAGGGGTGGTCGGAGGGGATGGATGGGGCTCTAGGGCTCCCCACAGTCTCCATCAACCCCAAGCAGGAAGGGTAGTAGTGATATAATTTCTTCTCCTCCTCCTTCAAATAACAATTTATTATACGTCATTAATATGCAATATATTAATAATTACATAATTATTATTTATGATAATGACGATGATTGCTATGTTTAAACCTCTAGGCTGAGGGTTTATTTGGGAAAGACATAAACGAAGTAAATGCCATTGGAATAATTAGTTGACTGTCAGGAGGAAAAAGATTCTGTTCTATAAAACTTATGAAAATGAAGTATATATTTATAATAAGCATGTCTTTCTTTTCTTCCTGGCAGTGAGTTTCTATCAGGTGATCACATCTCTTAGGTATCAGGTAAAGATAAAATAGAAACTCTGTTTTGTGGTGTACTTGAATTATTTCTGATTTTCCTTGTAAATGAAGCTGTTTCTAGTGATTTGCAATCCAGAGTCTGAATAAAAATGCTGCTTTGCTATGATGCAGCTGGACAAGTCCCCGAGCTCTCTTCCAACCTGATTACCACGCTCAAGACCCTCCAAACAGACATTCTGCAGTAGCTCCTGGGAAGGCCTCGGATATGCACACAGTATCACAATGCTGCCAAGATCAAGGTTAATAACAATGTGTGCAGAGGCACTGGAGTGTGGGCTGGCTACAATGTTAAAATCCCAGAATCCTGGGGCTGAATGGAATGTTAAAGAATATCTAGTCTGGTAGTCTTTAAGCTATTTTTTAGTATAAAAATCTTGTGTATTCACACGTAGATGTGAGTGCATGTGTATTTCTAATGTTTATGCTACACTCCAACATACTAGATAAAAGTGGAACAGAACAGCTCTGGTTCAGGGAGGAAAGGACTCAAAACACCACCACCTTGGCCATCCTCCTGGCCCACCTGGCACTTCTGGGGAAGCCTAACGTTCTCAACACTGAAAACCTCAGATCTAGACCCCTATCCCATCCATTATCTGCATCGTGTCCTCAATACCTCTTCCAGCCATGGTTCTCCATGTGGCAACATGGCTGAACTAACGCCTCTACCTTTTCTCTACCAAGGACCTATTTTACCTACATCCAAGGATCCCATCTATCAGATACCAAGGTTCATTATAAAATAACAGTAATTAAGACAGTGTGGTATCTGTGTCATAGACAATTAGACCAACAGAACAAAAAAGAAGGTCCCAAAATGTACCTACACAGATAATCACCTGATTTATGACAAAGATGACACTGAAGTTCAATAAATGGCACTGGGTTCACTGGGTATTGTGGGTTGTGTTCCCCCAAAAGATATATTGAAGTCCTAACACCCCCCAGGACCTCATAATGTGACATTATTTGGAAATAGGGTCACTGAAGATGTAATTAGTTAAAATGAGGTTATAGTGGATTAGGGTGGGCCCTCAATCCATTACGACCAGTGTCCTTATAAGAAGAAGGAAGTTTAGACACAGAGAAACACAAGGGGAAGAAGCCCATGTGACAACAGAGGCAGAGATCAGAACAATGCAGCTGCATGCCAAGGAATGTCAAGGATTACCAGCCACAACCAGAAGCTAGGAAGAGGCAAGGAACCATTCTTCCCTGGAGCCTTCAGAGGGAACATGACCTTGCCCACACCTTGATTTCAGGCTTCTGGCCTCCAGAACTATGAGAGGATACATTTCTGTTGTTTTAGGCCACCCAGTTTGTGGTACTTGTTACGGTAGCCCTAGGAAATGAATACACTGCATATCCATATGAAAGAAATGATTCTTAATCTCTACTTTACATGCGAAAGTCAATTCCAGATGGATGGTGGAAATAAATGTGAAAGGTAAAATAATAAAACTTTCAGAAGAAAACGAAGAATACGTTCAGATCTTGTGACAGGTAAAGATTTTTTAAAAACAGAATACAAGAAAGTGTTATCCATGAATGAAAAAAATAAGTTGGACTGTATTAAAATTAATTCTTTTTTTTTTTTTTTTTGCGGTACGCGGGCCTTTCACTGTTGTGGGCTCTCCCGTTGCGGAGCACAGGCTCCAGACACACAGGCTCAGCGGCCACGGCTCACGGGCCCAGCCGCTCCGTGGCATGTGGGATCTTCCCCGACCGGGGCACGAACCCGTGTCCCCTGCATCGGCAGGCGGACTCTCAACCACTGCGCCACCAGGGAAGCCCTAAAATTAATAATTCTTTATCAAAAGATATCAACAGAATCAAAAGGTAGGCCACATAGTGGAGAAAATAATTTCAATATATAAATCCAGCAAAGAACTCCTACAAACCCATAAGGAAAAGGCAGATGACCCAATATAAAAATGGGCAAAAACTTGAGGAGAAATTTCACAAAAAGGGAAATCCAAATGGTCAATAAACATATAAAAGATGCTCTAGTTTAGTCATCAAAGAAAACTAAATTAAAATCACAATGCCTTACCAATACACACCTACCAGATAGGCCAAAATGACAGAGACAAAAACCACAAAGTGGTGATGACATGGAACAACTGGAACTCTCATACAGTGCTGGTGAGAATGTAAATTGATGAAGACACTGTGGAGACCTGGCAGGATCTATTAGAGCTGGACATACCTACGTCCCATGACCCAGGATCTCGCCATCAAGGAATCCGTCCTCAGCAACGTTAAAGGTACTCACCCACTGACATGTACAGGAGTGTTCCTAGCAGCACTGTCTGCAATAGCCCCAAACTGGAACCCACCCCAAAGCCCATGTGCAATAGAAGGGATAAATAAATTTACAATAAACAATGCATTACACGGCAATGAGAACAAACAAACTACAACTCATAACAACATGGGTTAATTTCCCAAATGTAATGTTGAAAGAGACACAAGAATACATCCTTGAGATTTTATTTATATAAAGTTCAAAGTAGACAAATTCAACCTATGTTAGAAACCATGGTATAATGGTTACCTTTGGTGGGAGTGGGGTTGGTTTGGGACTGGGAAGGGGTCTAAGGGGCTTGGGTGACGTTCTTCCTCCATCTGGCTCCTGGTTACGGGGGAGTATGCACTTGGTGAAAATTCATTTTCAGTGCAATTAACAATGTGTGTACTTTTCTGTATGAATGTTAATAATACTTCAATTAAAAATAATCTCAGTGGTTAAGGCAGTGAAACCAGAGACAAAACAGAGCTCTTGTAAATACTGAAAGCAAAAGAGCACAGCAATCTAATTTAAGCAAGATAATTCAAAACTTTGCTTTGCTAAAAGCTTAAAAGTGCCATTTCATTTCATTGGGTTTTTTATTCACTTAAGATGACTGTCATGCCAAAGTTATTTTATTACTGTATGTTAGGATGGCATGAAGTAAACAGTTTCAAAATAAAATAACAAATCTTTTTAATTTTATCTGACTGATTTTTTAAGGCGAAAATCTGGATATTCAAGCCCAATTTTTCACGTCGATTAAAAAACAGCTTCCTGGGGCCTTGGTTTACAGTCTGCAGTATCTCTGGAGGGGAAAGCCCTGAGGATAAAGGTGATCTCTATGTGACACCTCTAGGTGCTCCATCCCCCTTCAGAGTCACCCCAAGACATCAGCTTGGGCCTGCCCCTGGGGGCAACAACAGCTCAGCTGGCCTCTAAGCCTTGCTGTGGATAAATGTATAGTTTCCACTCGACAGCCTGAAATACTGAAAATAACTCCCAGGATACCATTCCTGCCTTTGTCCGTTTCTGGGCTCTTCAGATTCCCGCTTGGATACACATAGTCACGGGGCGGAGTCCTGATCTTGCAGCATCACATGGATGGAGAGAGAATTCTGTCTCCAGTTCTGAGGGTAGCTCAACCTCAGCAGCTGCTCAGAGGCTGTGCGGGGCTGGCCTGTCATCATTAGACATGGGCTCTGCACAACTGCTCTGGCCACCACTAAAATACATCCCTGGGGGCACAGAAACCATATGGCCAGACTCTTGTCTTCTCAGATGCTTTGTTCTCTGGGACCCTCTGGTAGGGAGATTTACTTGGGCACTTACACAGCATCCTGGGCTGCTGGCAGCCTCCACGGGGAGTGAGAGAGGGTCTCACTGTGGCCTACCTTCTGAGCTGGGAGGGCACCGTGTGCGAGGGGACTGTGGAGGGTGCAGAGTTCCTATGAGAGAGATCTCACTCACCCTAAGAGGTGAGCATGGGGACTGGGACCATGCAGTCAGCTGCATGGAGGAGACTCCATGTGCCACGAGGACACCTGGGACTTTCCTCAGCGATTCCATTTCCCCAAATATTGGCTTCCCAAAGGAGACCCCCTAGATTCAAACTCTGTTGTTTTTGTGCAGACTTTCTGATGCTGATTCTACTCTTCACTATCTGACAGATGACGATTGTGTGGATCATTTAAGGAGGTTTCTACATCCTCAGTTAAAGTTCTCTCTGGTAAGAAAATAACATTTGCTTTTAAAGTCTTTTTTTTTTGCGGTACGCGGGCCTCTCACTGCCGTGGCCTCTCCCGTTGTGGAGCACAGGCTCCGGACGCGCAGGCTCAGCGGCCATGGCTCACGGGCCCAGCCGCTCCGCGGCATGTGGGATCTTCCCAGACCGGGGCATGAACCCACGCCCCCTGCATCGGCAGGCGGACTCTCAACCACTGCGCCACCAGGGAAGCCCCAGTCAATTTTCAATAAGGACCTACTGTATAGCACAGGGAACTCCACTCAGTACTCTGTAATGACCTATATGGGAAAAGAATCTAAAAAAGAGTGGATATATGTATACGTATAACTGATTCACTTTGCTGTACACCTGAAACTAACACAACATTGTAAAGCAGCTATACTCCAATAAAAAATTTTTAAAAGGTAAAGTCATTTTTTATCATGAGTGGCCACAGAGATTTTCCATTTGGAAATATAGATAAATCACAAGAGTCAAGCATGATAATCAGTTTAGAATTTACGTGGACTGAGGAAAAATCACCCAGGCCAATTCCTTGAGAGCCTTTCAGCTAGATGACTTGGCTGTACCAGAAAGGGCAGGGTAGGCAAGCTACAGCCGGTGGGTTGATTTGACTGCTTTTGCACAGCCCATGAACTAAGAATGGTTTTTACATTTTTAAATGGCTGGGGGGAAAAATCCTAAAGAATATTTCGTGACATGTGAAAATTCTAAGAAATTCCGATCTCGGAGTCTATAAATGAAGTTGCATTGGAACACAGCCACACCCATTAGTTCATGTATTGTCTCTGGCTGCTGCCATGATACAAAAGCAGAGCTGTCTCAACAGAGACCATATGGCCTGCAAAGTCAAAAAATACTTACTGTCTGGCCATTTACAGAAAACTTTTGTTGACCCGAGCTAAGGAACTTGCTGTATATTTGCAGAAGGCTGCCCACTCTGACCTTATGCTCCCTTTTGTGTTTGAGCTTCTAGGGCTGTCTCTGCAATCAGCAGCCAGTCCCAGTGCTGGTGCCAATTTCACACTAACCTGGTAAACCTACACAACCCACCACCGTAGTTCCTTTCACTCTGTGGTCTGTAATCAATTTAGGGGGTCAGAAAATTCAACTTAGTTGCTTGTCACCAGCATTTTCTTTAATGAAATAAAAGGGAAAAATATCAAAGGCATTCATTGATATGGACTGAAATGTGCCTCCCTTTTCCCATATGTTGATGTCCGAATCCCCAGTACAACCTCAGAATGTGACTGTATTTGGAGACAGGGCTTTTGAAGAGGTAATTAAGTTAAAATGAGGTCCTAGGGTGAGGCCCTAATCCAATATGACTGGGGTCCTCATAAGACGAAGAGATTAGGGGAAAAGACGGCATCTGTAAGCCAACGAGAAAGACCTCAGAAGAAATCAACACTGCTGACACGTTGATGTGTCAGACTTCCAGCCTTCAGAACTGTGCAAAAATAAATTTCTTTTGTTTAAGCCACTCAGACTGTGGTACTTTGTTATGGCAGCCTAGCAAACTAATACAGGCAGCATACGTAGTATTATTTGGTGAAAAAAATTTCTTTCAATCGCACGTGCATGTGATATGGTAATACAACCATATCACAAAATGTATTACATTTTGTGCATCATATCAAAATAAATGGAGAGACATACACACCTGGTAGCAAAACCACAGGCGGGTGGTCTAAACGAACCAAGACAAAAGAGGAGAAAAGAGCATTTACTGAGCATGTTATATGTGTAACATATATATGTGTATGTATATATATATATGTGTATATATATATATGTTATGTTTGTATATATTATTATCTTATTTTGTCCTCACGGTAACCCTATGCAATGGGTAATATTATACATCTTCAACTTCAGCCAATATATTGGCTCTGTCAATATATTCATTCACCAACCATTTACTGAGTGTCTGTCATGCTCCAACTCTGTTAGGCACTGGAGAGTCAAATTTGGTCTCTGGGTACAAACTCTAACAAGACCCAAAGGCAGGCAGGGCTGGGCAGTAATCATGCAGGCCCTGTTCTCAACCCTCCCTGGATCTGTGGCCCTGAGAAAGGCTGGCTTCACCTCTCCAGCTCCAGCCGCCTCATTTGTAAAACAAGGATAATCCTGACCCAGTTCACAATCCTGTGGTGAAGGATAAGTGAACAGAATTCTGGGCTTGTTTTTATCTACACAGTGCCAGCTGGATTCTACCTGTTTATAACCAGCATTGCTTTCTGTTTTTTTTTTTTTTTTTTTTTTTGGAAACTCTATACTTATTCTTTAAGAAAAAATAAAGAGCTAGAAATGAGGTTCAGTGATTAAAGGTATATTCCGTATTCTTTCTCAGAACATCTAGATTAACAATTTCAGAAATGAATACCTGCTTCCCAACCTCAGACAAAAGCAGAAGGAACTCAAAGTTCTTGCAAGGTTCAGTAACATTCCAAGGACAAGACTAGGTGAGGTGCTGCCAGACGTGAGGGAAATAATTCAATGATAACTAGCACTTCAAAAACCTAATAAAAGTAATTCACAGTTTTCCATCTAAGCCTTTCAGGAAATGGTTTTTAAAAAGCAACATTAAAAACAAACAAGTGCTACTCTAAGTGTTATAAAAGTTAACATTTCTGAGAAAGACCACAGGACACTGAAAGGATACCAACCTTCTCGTCCAAATCAGACATAATTATGAAAATCTCTCTTCTCTGTCACCCACATTGAAGTCATTTTCCAAACATTAAAAACACATGTACAAATTAATGCCCTATGATAGAGAGAAGAGGAGGTAGAGACGGAGCTTGGAAGGGGTGAGGGGAGACACACAGACCTAAAAATGGGGCCCGTTGGAAGTCTCCCTTTATTGGCTATGAAGGTGAATAAATAAGCACTGCACAAATACATTCACTGTGAGAGAAAGTGCAGCTCTAACTCCTAGTGTTTGCATTTTACTTGAAAGGTCAAAGGTACTTTCCACTTGTTTCTATATCTTCAGATTCTTTGGGGTCCCTGGAGCGTTCAAAAGCTTTACAATTATCTAGACTAAAATCCACCCGCCCTCCTCAATGGTCCATTTCACTGATGGGACTTATCAGTAACTGCACAGTTGGGGCAGGGCACAAACGGTTCAGGTGAAGCAAACATCTCTGTTTACTTCTCTCTGTCTTGCGGATGCCAGCGGTCACGGTCCCCTTCCCACTGCTCCGGCAGCTCCCCCCCACGGCAGTGCGCAGGCGCGGCAGCCTCAGGGGACGCCTCCCGCCCTGATCCTGCCTGCGTTCACACGGACTTCCAAGCCGGGTGGAGCAGGACCTCACAACAGCTACTGTCCTTCACAGCGAAGGACGTGAACCTACTGTGATGACATACTCAGTAATTGCTCTCCTTTTTAAAAAGGAGTGGTAAAAATTATATTTAAAATGCTTGTTGATGCCCAGTGGGTATGAGTCACTCTGTAAAGCAGGATCAAAATGGATCCTCTGTTATGGGTTCCTGCCCGTTCTTTGATTCTAAACAACTTTATTAATGTTAATAGGAGTTACGCACACATCAATGGGAGAATAAATTCCCTGGGTTTCGTGGCACTTCAATTAATGATTTGTAATAAGCCGTGTAAAATGCTTTCTAATTTTCTTCCAAGTAATGCCACACTACCCCAGAAAGAGCTGAAAATTAGGCATGGGTCTCACCACGGGGTGGGAAAGACAGGGGGATGGGAGAAAGAAGGCTCTCCAGCTGGTTGGAGGCTCTGCAGGAGAGCTGCTCAGCACGTAGTGCGGGGGAGTGCAGCAGGAGGGACAGACACAACTCGCCCAAGGGATAACGAACGTGATGAAGGGAGGAAAAGAAAACTCACAGAAAGCAAGCCTGACGCAGGAGTTTACTATAATCTAAAATGGAAAAGACTGACTGCAACCGTGCTTCTTAAATCTGCCACAGGATCCTCCCATTTTTCCAGAGCATAAGTTAATACCATTCACTGACTCCTGAAAATACCCACCGAGATGAAAATGGGAATTTAAGTTCCAAGGATGATGCAGCAGAATTGCTAATGAATAGGTTATTTTGCAGTTGACACAAAGCTCTGCCTCAATTTCTGGAAACCCAGCTTTAGATCTAACCCTCCCTTGCCCAGGCCTGCAGTTCTCTCCTCAACTATTCTCGTGGGAAACCAAGTGATTATTATTATTGAAATCTTCTGAGGGCAGGGTGGGGTAGCATGGGGGCTGCGGCAGAGACAAGTATGAATGGCAAATGCCTAAATTCCATGATTTGGAAAGAGAACAGCTCAAAATTTTAATCTAAAAAATCTCAGTGTTTGCTGTTCGATCCTTAATCACCTTATACTTCCTTGCACTTTATCCTAACGCTTCTCAGATAGTAAGAAGACCTCTGCCAGCAAATAATGAGACCCCACATCATAAAAGACTAGATGCCCAGACACAGGTGTGGGAGCGTCTGCTCTGTAGGATCAGATGGCTTTTCAGGTGGGTTCCCCAGTTTTCCTGTTACACCTACCTAGTCTCCCTGAAGCAGAACACATGGAAAGTCTTATGACGTGCAGTTTACCTGAACAAATATTTATAGGGAGAGAAATTTGTTGGCTGGGAAAATGAATACCAAAATTCATCAGAACTTCCATACCGGCCACCTAAGACTTATCTGGAAACGTATCATTCACTCTATGAATTTTCAGAAAACTGAGGGGCCTCTCCAGTGGTCCAGATCATACTAGAAAATCATGAGCCAATTACAAAAACAGCAAGTGCATCTGAGACTGGTGACAAATAAAAACGGTGCCTGGGTTGTGCACCATTTTTGGATTACTCCTTCCTCTCACTTCCACTGGTGTTAGACATACATATGAGTGTTCTGTAGGCAGCCTACACATGAGCACAGCCTTTGAAAAAAAGGGCTTTGCCCCATCTCAGTCCCCACGATGACTGGCATGAATTTGTTGGGCACCAGCGGAAGACCTCTGTGTAACAGGTGACTGAACAGTGTGCAAGGTGCTGGTCAGCTGCTAATGAAGAGAACAGAGAAGTATCAGATACCATCTTGGTCTTCAAGACATTTGCAGTTCAGTTGGCAGATGAGCTGTATACACATGCCAAGTTAACAATGCAATACTTAAGCACTATTTACCAGGATGGATGCAGAGTGCGTCTTAAAGAATCTGGCTAAAACTCCTACAATTCCCAACCATGCATGCTTTTCTTGCTGGGAAAATGTGGGACCAGAAGATGACCAGAATTCAGCTGAAGTTCTTCTAAGTGACAAAAATGGAAACTAAGCAGCTTAGCTGTTTACCCACTTTTCTCTAGAGAAAGGGTCCACCCTCTTTCAGAACTGTTCCCAGGATCCTCCAATCCGCCTCAAAACAGCATCTCCCCAGTGACCTTTGGAGTTCCAAGGGCATGCTGCCATTTCATCCTCTGAGCACTCTTCTTGGCTAACTGGTAGGGTTTTTTGTTTTTTTTAATTTTCTAAATAGATTTCCTTTCAGGGGTACACACTTATCTGGCTCTTTTAAAACTATTAATTAAATCACTTCAAATATTTGGGCTTCATTAAACTTTTTTTTTGAACTATGCCACTTTTATGGCTTGAGTCTGGAAGGGAGGTTTCACCCTAACGACCATTTTTTTTGAAGTCAATAGATATCATTGATAAATGTATAAGAGGTTTTCTTATTCTCAAGCTACTGTGAATTGAGGACCACAAATTACAAAGCTGATCAGATCCCAGCCAGCTTCACTCATCATATATTTTCAGCTTTTTAGTTTCACATTCTCCAATTTGTGAAGAGTCAAGTATAATTATTGGTAATATCAGAGAAGGAAGTAATCACTTCATAATGCTTCCAGTCAGTGATTCCTAAGGGGTGGGTAATACAGGGCAATATAAGGGAAGTAATACAAGAATCCAAATAACAGGTACCTTTGCCTATGACTTTGGCTTGCTAATGTTTAATATTATCACTCCTGAGATAGCACAGAAACAATTTGCCTAGGATTATTGCATTTCTGCAGCAAACAGTGCAAATGTAGAATTACCTGAAGAAATAATCTGTGGAAGAGCTTGTGGAATTTCAGCTTCCCAAAGAAGCCATGGTACGTTAATGTGGGGTAATTTGCTTTCCAAGAAAACACCACAAATATCCATCATGTCAGGAACGGAGAAAACCACATGAATAGAGAAGAAGAAAAGAATCTTCTTTCCCATAAATGACCTTCTCCCCTCTAAATAGTTTCCCACGTGCTAATTCACTGAGGGGACAAGACAGTGTGGACACAGTTACTGGTTCACTGAAGTATTCTTATCCTCAAATCCACAGTTTACATCAAAAGCTGCTAAAGTAAACCAAATCAACTTAAAAAGAACATGTCATTCTCAAATGTTGAAAAGCCAGGAAGAGGCATCATGGTCCTGAAAATATAAGAAGACCATGCTTAAGGATTCAGGAAAAAAACAGGGCAGAGTCAGGCTTTGGGGAACATCCACACCTTCTGTTACCATAAAACTCAGTCCCTGGAGGAACTGGGGGCATTGCTTTTCTCCACCTCAGGAGCATCCCTCCCGCCTTCACTCTACACTAAGCATTCCCTTCTGCCCAACTGGGGACCATAGAGGGCTCTGGGAGCTCTCTGCAGACTGCTGCTGACTATTCTCCTATCATGTTACTGTCTTAAATAGGGATGGAATACTATACTGCAAAACCACCAATGTGTATTCTAAAGCCAGAAGCAAGCATAGCTGCATGTTTTTCTTTCATTCTACTGAGTAGCCAAATTTTGGAAACATGCATAACTGCCCCAAATAGCATCTAAAGAAAATGAATGGCAAAACCTGCATCTCTTGGTCCCTGGTCTTTGTTAACTGGGATATAAAATATAACCCAGCCTCTTGGTAATAAGGGGCTACCAACGTGGTTTTTACACCAACAGAAAAGAAAACGAGGGTGGTGACTCATAAGCAGAACAGGGTCTTTCCCACAAGGTTAGCCTAAGTGGGTACTGTATACAAAGTGGTGCTGTGTGGAAACTTGGAGGCTTGACTAAGAATCTGCTCTGTCAGCACCATGTAGTGGAAAGAACTCCGTGAGGACTTAAGAAACTTGATTCTCCCATAGGTTTCACTGATTTTCTGTGACTTGAGTCGTCACTTTGCCTTGACAACCCTCAGCTTCCTCATACAATGAAGAAGGTAGACCAGATGGCTCTTCTGTGCCTCCCAGCCTTTCACCCTGACCCTACCTGGGGCTTCACCTCCTGGAGTCTGTGTTAGCCTGCTGCAGCCTCCCAGCCCTCTGAGCCTTTTGGAAGGGCCTCTTATGGTGGAGCTGGCCTCACCTCCCTCTAGGGTTCTTTCTGCCACCCCAACATAAATGTCAGATGGCCCAAAGTGGGTCCGTAAGCCTGCCATGGATGATGGTCCAGGGCTTAGGAGCACCAGCTTTGGAGGCTTTTATACCACCCGAGAGGCTGTAAACCACAACCCCTCTTAGCCTCAGCTTCCCCACCACAGCATCTTTCTCACACAACTGCTGAATGTCAGGTGCTCGGCCATTCTGAGAGCTGACAGATAAAATTCAGGACACCCAGTTAAATTTAAATTTTGGATAAACAATTTAGGGCATACTTACACTAAAAAGTTATCCGTTGTTTATCTGAAATTCAAATTTAATCGATCACTGTGTATTTTTAAAATTTGCTAAGTCTGGCAACCTTCCACAGGATAGATGCTGCTGCTGGTGGTGTTAGGGACCAGGCTGCCCCACCAAACCAGCCTTATGCAGAAGAAAACCACCGCTGCCTGACTTCTGGGTCTTAGGAGCAAGAGTCCCTGTGGTTGCAGTGTCTTCCTCCCTAATCCTCTCCTCACTCCTACAACTGTCCCCTTTCTAGTCCTCCTATTGGATTCCTGTCACCTCACATCCCACCTGGGCCCCCTTCCCAAGGTGCCCCCATCTTTCCAGTCACAGGCCCCTTTCCCCCGGCTGAACAATCTGATCGAATTAATTCACACACATGTGTCACTAACTGTTTAATGAGTCATCAACCTCCTCTGAAACAAATGCCTTTTTTTAAAGGTCACTTATAACCTCGAATGAAAATGATCGAATTGTAGGCTACCAAAAAATTGAAGTGAAAAAAAATGTAGGCTGTGTGAAGGAAAGGCATTGTGGGTGGTGGAGCAGGGCTGGCACGAGGAGCTGTGGTTCTTGCAGCAGCTCCTCTAAAGTGTTTTTCTGCTCTTCCTAGCCTTTTCCGCTTGTCTTCTTCTGAGCCTACAATGGCTCTCAGGGTAGCTGAAGACCCCATGGATATGGGGTCAAAGGAAGGGCAAAGTGGAAGGGGGTGGAGTAGGAGGTGAGGGGTCTACCTGTAAACTGGCCATCGCACTCTGCCCCCTGCCTGTAGCCTACCCTCTAGGACACCAGCACAGTTCCTAGGGTCCCTAGCGCCAGCATCTAATTTAGTTAGACTGTTGAAAACACAAAGCCTGACCAAACTTTCTCCTTTCTGAGCATTTTGTGTTCAGAGGTGAAACACAACTGCATAAGCTCATGACTCCTGGCTCCTTGAGGCTGGTCCAAGTAACCCCGGGGGCCATTAAGAACCACCTCTCTCTTTCCAGGGCTAATCAATCTAGATGGCTCTGAAAGCTAACCCTGAGAAGGCGAGGGGTTGGCTTGAGGCGGGGGACACACCTCAGTAATTTCTACCTGGATTCTTCCTCAGGCCCAGCTCTGAGGATCTCTGTTCCTAGGTTATTCCATCCAAGATGACCCTTTATCTTAACGTCCACAACCCATCAGCTAAAAGCACTTCATCAAACCATTAAAGAAAAGGCTTAAAATGAATGAAATAGGCAAAACATTATATAACAGATAGTTTACTGTCCTTCTCCAGAAACTAGCCCTCAGCAGAGTGACCCTCACTCGGCCTTTTGGGAAGACAGAACTGCTACGTGTCCTGGCTCATGGCTGAGTGAGATGAATTACTACTAATTTGGGAATGAGAACATCTCTCTTACAATTTCGCAATATCCACTGCTGGGTAGCTAGAGGCACCCGGGGTCTGCCCCACTGACTCAGCAGAATTCACCTTCCAACTAACTTTACAGTATCTTTGTAACTCTGCCTTGAGATAAGGGATGTGAATTCTTTTATGTGTCTTTTTTTTTTTTTTTTGCGGTACGCTGGCCTCTCACTGTTGTGGCCTCTCCCGTTGCGGAGCACAGGCTCCGGACGCGCAGGCTCAACGGCCATGGCTCACGGGCCCAGCCGCTCTGCGGCATGTGGGATCTTCCCGGACCGGGGCACGAACCCGTGTCCCCTGCATAAGCAGGCGGACTCTCAACCACTGCGCCACCAGGGAAGCCCGATGTGAATTCTTTTAGACGATAACAGAGTTCTGGTGGGGCCGTGGAACAGGGAGTAACACTCCCTACGCACCTCACATGCCCCACATCCTGATCAGGAGAAATGGACCTGACCTCTTAGTGCAAGCGGGATTTGAACTCATGTCTTTTGGACAGCTTACCCAGTTTCATTCAGGGTCTTGAGCCCCAGTCTCAATTTTCCCTCAGAAGAGTGACTACTGATGCTTTTTCAGAGCATGGTCTCTGACAGAGCTGAACGAAGCATTCCGTGAGCCTAGACAAGGGCTCTACTGAAGGTGTTTATCTGAAAACAGGACTTTAAATAAGTCAAAAAAAAATTTTTTTGGCAGGAGAACAGTTTCCAGTATTTAGCTAATTACATTTCATATCCTGAGTGACACTTTGGTTACCAATAAGATTCTTCTTCTTAACAGATGATGGTGAGGAACTCCATGGCAAAACAGACACTGAGCTTCCCCCTTGGTTAACAGGAAACGGTCTCGTCTCTTCCAAATCCTGCAGTGAGCCAGGAGGAGGCTGGTCACTCCTGCCAGTGCACCAGCTAACTGCTGTTAACAGGTGTTGAAAGAGCAGTTATTCCCCTCTCGCAGGTTTTCTTTTCTTTCTCATTAAATTGTATTTTATAGGAGAATTCGTATTTACAACGATCAGGTGTGTCACTCACTCAGTCACTGCTAGGTAACAGTTGAACGTGGCACAAGACAGAGGTCTAGTGCCCTGTAAACAGTTACCTGTTCAGAAGGCCACTGGGGTTTGGGGTGCTAGGACTCATCATAGTCCATGTCTAGTGAACTACAGACGGTCAGTCATCACAAGGGCCTTACAGCTGTCCTCAGCACCCCTAAGTCAGTAGGTGGCGGGGGACAGGAACCTGAATTTTCACAGCCTCCCCATGTGACTGTGAAGCACACCCACATTTGGGAACCATACTGGTGTAGAACACATTGCTATTAAAGCTGAGGTCAGAGGTCAGTCCCTCTGGAACCAGTCAACTTTGCTGTGTGTTGCTAAGAAGTCAGCATATACACCCTTAATGAGTCAGGGTACCAGCAGGAAACAGGTGGCATCCTCAAAGTATGATAATTTGAAGGGAATTTAATAAAGGGACAATTTACAAAGAAGTGGGCAGGGTGCAGGAAAGCCACAAGGCCTAGTGTGGTCCCCTGGGCTAGGAATGAGAGGGAATCTGGTAGGGCAGGCTCTGTCCCACCCCAAGGCATGAAGGGGCAAGATGAGAGAATGGATACCCGAACTGGGACAGAAACGCTGGTGGAGAGCACTGGATGCCTGACAGGAGCTGTGACCATCCTCGAAGAGCTGCTGCCAATGTGAGAAACCCCACAGGGAAGAAGCATCCTGACTCACTCTCTCCCTCCCTCCAGTCTCGGGCCCTCTCCTTGCTGAACCCAACTGGAAACCAGAGGCAGAGAGACTACCCAGGCAGTTCAGAATAGTCAATTTTCTGGGGCAAAGAGCAGAATGGAGAAAGGCGGATAGTGTTTGGAGCCAGAGGAGGAACGGGAAGATGCCTGGCACTGTACACCTAAAGAAACTGAATCAGGGAGTGTCAAACCTTCACCATCACCCCAGACAGAAGCATTCCGCACACAAATGCTGAAGCTCGGATGCCTCCACCATGCCCACCTGTGAAAGCACCTGATGGTACAGGTAACTGCAGAAAGGATACAACCTTGTCCAGGGAAGTATTTCAAAAATAAATTCACAAATGTACTTCTCAAATATTTACTGAGCACCTGTTCCATGAAGGACACGATATTTCACTTTTAGCCTTTGTAGTAAAAGTCTTGGAGTCTTTTATGTTAAACCCAATAGGGCTACTGCTGAGAGATGTGTTCACAGGGTTTAGTGAAGCCCCTGTTGAAATCAAAATAAATATACTACAGAAAAGAAAAATATCTTGGATTTTTAAAGTGGAAAATAATTTAGCTTGAATTGCATGTAGTCATAGCCTACAGCAAAAGTGACCTATGTTTTTCTTTTTAATATATATGATTTTCCAGGGGCTTCCCTGGTGGCGCAGTGGTTGAGAGTCCGCCTGCCGATGCAGGGGACATGGGTTCGTGCCCCGGTCCGGGAAGATCCCACATGCCGCGGAGCGGCTGGGCCCGTGAGCCATGGCCGCTGAGCCTGTGCGTTTGGAGCCTGTGCGCAATTAAATGCATAATGCGCCATCAGGTGGCCTGAAACAAATGGGCTGAGGGAGGATTTATCCTGTCTTTCAACTTCTACCCAACTAATGCTAGTTACACGAAACAATGTTAGTTCCACTAAACTTAAGTGCTTAGGAGGCATCACGTTTGATGACCATCCTCTACTCTGAGGTCGCCTTCAGTGGGTACCCAATAAATGACTTTTCAATCTCCCGTTCTCCATGCATACCTATTTCACTGGCATAGGTGAAAGAAGATGCAGGCTCCCGGGTTCTCCGGGTTAGCTGCGTGGTCAGTGGTGTGCACTACCAAGCGTGCCCCAGGTGATTCCAGAGGCACATCACTGAATTACAAAACAAGAATCTTATTCCTTTTTCTATACACTTCAGCCCTCTCAAACCCCAAAGTCTCAGCTGTCTGCAACAGCTCTCTAACTCCTGCTAACGCCCCTTTTCATCAGAGAGGTGCAGCCTCAGGCCCGGAGACTTCTACAGGCAAGGGCATCTATGAGACTGTCGTGGCACTCTGATTTTCACTTATTTAATGATTATCAGCTATTCATCAAATGATACTGGTTTTCTACTTGAAGAAGTCATATAAAGTTTCTTTTAAAAATAAGTTTGGTTTAGCATAAAAACTTAATTTAAGGGAAAATATAAGTAATATAGGTGGTACACAGATATGGAGAAAATCAGTGTCTACAAATGACTGAAGTTTGGGAAACAGTGATTTAATGCTAAGTATACCTCCTGAGTCAGAGAGACCTAGGTTTTAGTTCTTACTGCCATTAAATAGGCAATAATGACTAATTTTATTGTCTTGTAAATAAACAATTCTTTCATTGAAGGTCGTAGTTCTTCTAGTCAGAGGGCTGCAGCTCAAAGAGAGTAATAAAAATTTAGTAAAATTTCTTTGTAATCTGAATTCCATCTTGTTCTTACCAGAGATGCCTGTGATAAATGATTCGACATTATGGTTTAAAGATTTATAGGCAACATACTATTGTAGGATGAAACTATGGGAGTATGAATTATGAAGTGGGAGAGAGAGAGCTAAATACTGCTCTCCTCATCAGGTCTGACAAGTGAGCCTTTGGCAGCCACTGTAATGTGAAGAGCAAAACAAGATTCACACAAGACCTTCATTGAGAGTATTCCAGGGCCAGCCGGGCAGAATAAATTACAAAAGCAATCTGTCACGGTACGTGAAGCCTTTTGATGTCGGTCTGTTAAAAATACTGCATGTTCCGTGGTACTGATCGGGAAACATTGCCATCAGTCACCTTCTACGTGAACTGTAAATCTCTTAGACATGATAGTTCAGCTCTCAAGTCACCCCAACCCCCAAATTCTAACCTCTTGAAGAATTTACATTTATGTCTATGTTCCTTTCAAGTCAAGACCTCAAGAAACACTTAACCAGACATGTTTGGAGCCTTTTTTTCTTCCTACAAACCTGAGTGTAACCAAGCTAAGTGTCTGGGTGCATTCACACCCACTTCCACGCACACCTGCGCACCCCTGCTCCGACGTCTCCACAGCCAAACCCACCCTGCAGGCAGAGCCGGAAATGGTTGCTGCCGGGCCCTAGCCAGAAAGAGGTGTTTGAGACAAAGTGCTCTGTCCTCCTGAGCC
Source organism: Grampus griseus (assembly GCF_964374135.1). NCBI lineage: Eukaryota > Metazoa > Chordata > Mammalia > Artiodactyla > Delphinidae > Grampus > Grampus griseus. The sequence goes on from NC_139007.1 coordinate 41,487,455, forward strand.
CTTATTTATGCTCGCGCTTTGCTAAATGCCACACAGCAGCGGGTACTCTGGAGCTGGGCCCTTTTTCCTATGCACGGTCTGCCGTTGACTTGTTTTAAAAATATTTCTACAGTGCGTCTACTGCTCTCCCTTCACTATATAATTGTATGACACATTGGCAAACACCTGCTCCTCAATGAATAAAGGTGTGTTTACCAAACAATAATTGAGTCGTTGGCACAGGGAGCAGACCTTGCCCAACACCAGCTGCTGTATGTTGCACACATAGCGTCCTCAGCCTCTGCCCTGGCTGGATGTGCAAGGAATCAGTACTTATTAATTCTGGGACCTCAGTTTTAGCCACATAAGACAGAAGAATACTACTGTATGCTGTAGGATTTCATTTGTGAATTTATTTTTTTTAGCTTAGGTGCTAGAGTTATAAACAGACTTTAATTTCACTTAAGTCCTAAAGTTTAGATTCAAATGGAATGGTTTGAAACATGCCATAATAGAGAGTTAATTGGGGGGGGTGTCACACAACATAGAGTTGGACTTACAAGCATAAGTATAGCAAACACTAGACAATATGGGCCAAGATGCTTCTGTGCTCCTTATTCTAACAGAATCCAGGTTCACAAAGAGACTTGTTGGAGGACAAAGGGCAAAATATGCTCTTACGTTTCAGGGTCTCTCAAGTCCAATCTGTCCTCTATACACGTTTTTGGGCATCTGCCCCATCCTTGTCCCCTTCTCTGGGAATCTGTCCTGCCAACAGCTCAGCAACAAGTCATGTGACCATAGCTAGTCCAGCAATGTATGACTGGACAGGAGCGAACAAATGACCAGAAGGAGGCCCCAGCTACACGGTGGCTGGGAACCTACAAGTTCTGTGGCTTGCCTGTAAAAGTTAAGCCAATGAGATTGCTCTGCCAGGAATTTGGAATTAGAAAATGGAGTTAGCTATGGGTTGCTAAATTGACAGATCATTTTAACTGAAATGCGTTTTTAAACAAAATTTTTGGGAAGGGGAGTAATTATCAATAGAAATGGCTGGACTAGATATCCACAAAATCTTTTGCCTCCCCCAAAATATTTTGGGTAGAAAACATTTCTGAATCACTGCTCTTTAAATATAATTATTCACCCAGAGAGAACATTTGAGAAGGAAGAAAAGCATGTGCATAATTCCCTGGAGAGAGGTGTAGAAAGCAGAGGTCTAGTGTTTGGTCCATCTGATGCAGGGAGTCTTGCAGCCCAACAGCTGCTGGCTCTCTGGGCATCACAGGTGACAAGGAAAGTTGTAGCCTTGAAACTAGAGCACAAAGGAAAAAACACATGTGCCAGATCCCAGGGCACATATCCAAGGACCCTCTGCACCCCAGGCCCCAGCTTGGCGTGGGGAAGGTGCTCAGACATGTCTGTGGAATTGTATGGGAATGAACTTGGTCCCAGAGCAGCCTTGGGGGACGTCAGACAGGCTTAGGGTTAAACTGGTCTGAGTGAGAAACAGAGAGCAGCTGCCATCAGCGCTGCATCTAAGTGAACGGAGGCTGTTCTGATGAACAGGTCTGTGACTGCCTGGGCATGAGGGGAGGGTGCCTGGGCCGCCGAGAGGAGGCAGGGCAGATGGCGATGCTTCAGGGGAGCGAACAGAACTGCCCACGCAAAACCCCGAGACTCTTTCATCTAAATGGATGTGCTAATGGCTCCCATGGAGCGGCTATGAGAGGGCTTAGCACATATGCCTCTGTCTACTGTACTGGCCGTAAATAAACCATGAGCTTGCCTGCACCATCTGCTTAGTGTGCACTTTGTGGAACTGTGTGAAGAGAACAAAGTGTTTGGGGCCAAATGGCTAGAAATATTTTAGTTGTATACTTAGAAACCAACTATGTTTACATAGCTCAATTATTACATTTCCTTTAAAGTGGGTAATTAAATTAAAAACACTTTTATTTCAAAAAATAAGGTGGGGGGTACTGGACAGTAGGAGGCCACACAGCTTCTGAAAGGTCAAAGAACAGGTCATGGGGACAGAATGAGGCTGGAGACAAGTCTTCTACAACTGGAGTAATCAGCCTTGAGTTAGTCACACTTAACCAGTCTTAACCACAGAAGCTTCATCTATAATGAAGAGTGTGTCACTCATCTTCCTCAGAGCGGTGTTCTGAGATTTCACTAATGTCTAAAACATGCAGCTCTTTAGATAAAAGATATTATGAACATACAAGATGTTTTTGTGGAGATGGTCATGCCCTCCGTAAAGTACAGGGTATACATTATACACGATCATTATTACCCTCACATAGACATTGAGACTGCTCACCACTCATTTTTTTTAGTTCCTCAAAATTATATAAATAATGTTAGTAATTCATTCATGAAACAACTCTTCACTGAACATTTACTAGGTTCTAGACTCTGGAATAATTTTCATCAGAGGTAAGACACCTACAATTATGTTCTAAAATCACAGACTTGGTATGTTGCAAGTAATTTCCAAAATACACAGTTGGATTGTGCTTTCAAAATTAAACAGCTTACAAAATTAAACAGTGGGGTGTCTTCCGCAGTACTAGATTTGTGATTATCTAAAGTTTAGTGATTTGCAAGAGTTCAAAGAGCTCCCTCACCTAACCTGGATGAACTTTTCCCAAGGCCTAACAAAGCATCCATTTTAGGTAGATACTGTACATCCCCCCAGAGAACCCAACAACTTAAGTTAAACTCTATGAAACAGCATGAGCAAATCGCCACAGTTAATGAAATGCAACCCTGAGAGAATAATCACACTATCTTAGTTTCATTTACAAACTATGTCTCATCTTGACAGAATCCCCAGAGATAATGTAGGACAAATCCTGATAAAATGAATTCCCAAGGGTTACTCAAATACTTTTTATGGCGCTGAACTTTGACTCTATCAGAATTTGCTTGGAAGAAAGAAGAAGTAAAGAGTGTGAGGGTTAGAGCCAGTGCTCTGGACTCAGACAAAGCCTCACACCATAATATGACAGCTGTGATCTTAGATGAGCAACTTTACCTGTCCAGGCCTCGGTTTTGCCATCCACAAGATGGAGATAATAATACTACCTATCTCCTAGCATTTCCAAGAAGTGCTGGTGAAACAGTAAAAAGGTCTTAGCACAACATGGTAAAGACTCAGCGAATGTCAGCTATGACAAAAATCTTCATTGTGTGGAAACAGAATTTGCATGGAAGCCAGAGGTTCATCAAAGAGGTGTTACTGAAACCGGAAAGTGGGTTGTGGTTGGGTAGAGAGACCCTGCTATTTCTAAGTTCCCACAGCAGCTCTGCCACCCTTGCTGGCAGAAAGCACAGAGGCGCCAAGAAGCTTGAGGATCATCTTTCCAATTCTTCCGCAAGACATGAGCTGAAGGAGAGAGTGCAGGCCACCCTGGAAGCAGCACTACTGAACCTTAGTTTCTCATCACGTCCCAACATGGGAGTGCCTTGATGCCATCTGGATTTATGCTAACTCTGTAAAGAGAAAGCACGATGTTTGCTCCGGAGGACTTCAAAAACTAAAGGGGAAAATCCCATGCCAACAATGTATTTCAACACTATTCTTATTAAAAACAGGTCAAAATGGTGGGGAGAAAACAAACCATAACTATTGGATACATTTTCAGAAGTGGCTTTGGTTTTATGAATTAAGTTTTGATTCTAAAGACAAGAGTGCAGAAGAGAATTGATAAAGCCACATTCCATTGATGAGGTAGGTCCCAGATTCTCACCCAAAATAAAACAAAGTAAAAGCCTGAAGCACTTTTCACTGCAAGCTTTTGGAATTTCCCAGAAGAAGGATAAAGATAAAACTAGAGCTGTGAATTTAATACAGGTAAAATTTGATCTTCCCTTTTAACAAGAGATTGAAAATAATTAAGAACCTGAAATGGAAAAAAGTTTATACAAAAATTTGTACATACATTAGCATATAACAAGTTTATGCAACATTTTAAAATATATAATACATAAAATTTATACTATATGTAGAATTAAATTAAGAAAATATTTTATAAACTTAAATTATGAATTTTACCCAGAGGTAAGAATATTTTCGAGGAATTCATGCTAAACAAAATAAATATTTTAAAAATATCTATTTGGTTTGAACCTTTGAAACAACACCATACTTGCTCTATAACCAAGAAAAAAAAAAAGGAAAATGGCAATAGAATTCAGACTATTTTTCAATTAAAATGAATTCACACAGAAGTCCCGGGGTCAGAAATGCAAGCCAGGATTTGACTACTGAGCATGTAAACATGAGTACAGAGAGAAACTGAGTTCCCTATTTGCAGAAAATTTTTGAAATACGGCTCCTGGATAATCTCAACATGCAAGGCAGGTAATTTGGTGAGTTTTGCATGTGTGTATGTATATATGTGAATGCTTTAAAAAGATTCACCATGAGGCTTCTTTGAAGAGTTGGTCTCCCTTAAGAAGAATCTGATAAACAAAAATTTAATTTTGACCCTATTTAGGAAACACAGCTCATGAAATCCAGCTCAGCCTCATGGCATAAGACATGGCAAGCTGAGAAAGTTTCTGTCCACATTCAGTCAGTGCAAGCTTGCCTCACTGTTCTCCTGGGAGCGGAAGCAGTGTAGACGAGCTATAATCTCTGCCTCCTGCAGCCTGTCAATTGTTTAAACATCTTCCCAAATAACAGAGAAAATGTCCTATATTTTTGATTGCATAAGAAGCAGATTTGAATGTTGAATTAGAAGGAATGGAAATGTTTGTAGTTTTAATTGTCCAAAATGCCTTTCAATTACACTTAATCTTCACTATAATAAAAAATTTATTACCAATAAATATTGACACAAAATACTCCATTAAACCATTAGTAAAGAAAAAATCTGGGTAACCACCCCCTTGCATTGTTCAATGATTAAGCAAACACATTTGCTGTAATTTGAAACCCTGTACAGTTTTAGTATAGTCCAACTTTTATAAAATACATATCTAGAAGAAAATATACTCGAATAAAATATCTAAAAACCAGAGACACTCATTGTTTCTGGTGTAAAGAAATTATATCCTTTTCTGAGTGTTTCTAATTTTACTAAAATTTCCCATAATAAATGTAATATGTATTGATCATGTATTAGATGCCAGGCAGTATGCAAGATTTTTTTTTTTTTAATGCTTCATGAGGTGGGTATTATTATTATCCCTGCAGATGTGGAAGCAGAGACCAAGGCAACTAATACTTGAAGGATGGAAACTGGAATTCACACATGTCTGTCTCACAATCATTTTGCTACAATTGAATTTCATTTGTAGCTGGAAAAAAAAGAAAACACTTAAATTTAAATGCTACATAGCCAGGCGAAGAGCTATATGGTGACAGTATACTTCTAGGCCTCTATATTAAAGATTTTATTAGGTACTCCTTAAATACCTCTATGATTTTTTTTAATATTTTCAAAAGTATGGCAACATTTTGAAAATAAAAGGAAATTAATCAAACCTTACATGAACTAAACCCAAAGAACTAGATTTAAATCAGTACTAATATTTATACACATCCTTTCAGTGAATATTCAGTTACCAATAACAGACAACCCCTCATTGATTCAAACCTAACCTGACCTGACCCCAAAGTAAAAAAAAGTCTTCCCTTTTGAGAGGGATAAAATTAGGACTCAAAGAAAATGGTACCCCCTAGATCATGTGGAGGCCATGATTTCGTAGTGGCTAAAACTCCCATCCCAAGCACACTACAAATCAAAGTAATGTAAGTTAAAACAGCGGAGCACCATTTTTTACCTATCACATTGACAAAGATGATAATGAATGAAAAGTATCACCCGTAAGAGTATTGACAAACTGGCACTGTTGTAAACTTTTAGTAGAGAGTGCTTAGACAATAAATATGGATGAAACTCCAAAATATGCAAATCCACTGATCAGCCGATTTTCCACCTAGGGATTTATTCTAAGGAGAAAACGAAGTATGCTGTGTGTTGCAGTGTTGGTTGTTCAAGGCAGTATTGCTTATAACATAGAAAAACCAGCAATAACCTAAATATCTATTGATAGGGGAATTTGCTGCTGTATCTGCAGAATCTGGCTACTACACCTGGGACTAAAAATAAATATGTGGTGAATGAATGGCATGACAAATAAATTAATGGGATACAGCTATACAATTGAATTTTATTCAGGCATTAACATTTCTGATGTAAAGCTATATTCAACAACAAAGAAGGAAGTCTATAGCATTTTGTTACGTGATGAAAAGAGACCACAGACTAGTCTATCGGTGCAATCCTATTTACATAAAATCATATGTATAGCTACCTGTGTACTATATATGTGTAGATATCTAGAAGGACAATACAGGTGGGATTTGGAAATTTTTCACTTTTTTCTTTATATTTTCACATATTATTTGGACTTACTTAAAAATATTAGCTACACATTTTCTTTTTGGTTGAGGAGAATCCTATTCTTTAAATTTGTATCCCAACCACTCTAGCTATGGAGGAGGAGAATACCACTAAGTAATAGGTAACATTCAGAGGATAAGAGTTAAGACAATTTCTTTTCCCTTGATTTCTTAAACACTGCTGTGCTGAAAGTTCTCTCTTCTACTCCCGTAACATGCCAGAAACAGAATGAACGTAAGGCACATCTGTTTTAAAACAGCTGCAATCAGTGCCCTGGTAACCATTGCACTGAAGAGAGAATCTCAATGCAAGATATTTCACTACATTGACTTTCTCTGTCCAGAGCCCTTCTGAACCCAGCCTTGTTAACTTTCTGGCCAACCCTCACGGTCCACGGATGCTCTCCTGGGCTCAGCATGCATCCAAGTGCATTCACCACCAATGGACTCCATCTGTTAGCTCCACACACAAAGACCTCAAGTTATTTGGCAAACAAACATTGCTTTTCTTGAATGCTAGATTGAGATTAAAAGTATACAGCTTATATTAATAGCTCATGGTTTCTGGTAATTTTTGTTTTCAATCCAGGAGAAAATACAAGCATCCCTGATAAACAAATGACAAAGTGTCTCTCTTTGGATTCAAACAAGAGCAGTGTGATTCCTCCACTGAAGCACTGCCTGGTTACAACGGTGCCCAGCTGCAGTTCTGGCCAGCCTCTGAAAGCAGGAGTCAGGGCCAACAAATGCTGCATCTACACACATGTGCCCTGAAGAATCAGCCAACTGTGAGAATGGCGGAGAGGACGCACATGAGCCGATGACTGAGAAGCCTCTTCTTCTGGATGCCATTTATCGGAATTACAAAAATTTGCTGAAATGTATCTCATGCCCTGCCCATGCAGTGGGCTCACCAAGTCAAGAATAAGCTACGTATTTTGGCCTTGTGGTATTTTCCCGCAAATAATCATGCAGAGTGAGAGCAAGATGAAGGGCTGAGAAAACAGACAGACCCTGGAAGAAAACACACACCTACTGCTTTCCTTCTTGCACTTCCTGGGTGCAGCATCAATTCAGCAGCAACAGCAACCACCCAACATGCAAAGCATTCTAAATGCGTCAGGTTGAGTGTGGCTGGCTTGATCTTGATCTGATCAAGCTGATTATGGATTTAGTGTTGCAAAGCCTCTTTAAAAAGGAAACGTTGTAGGGCTCCCCTGGTGGTGCAGTGGTTAAGAATCCGCCTGCCAATTCAGGGGACATGGGTTCAAGCCCTGGTCCAGGAAGATCGCACATGCCGCCGAGCAACTAAGCCCTTGCGCCACAACTACTGAGCCTGCGAGCCACAATTACTGAGCCCGCGTGCCACACCTACTGAAGTCCGCGTACCTAGAGCCCGTGCTCCGCAACAAGAGAAGCCACCGCAATGAGAAGCCCGCACACCGCAATGAAGAGTAGCCCCCGCTCGCTGCAACTAGAGAAAGCCCGCACGCAGCAACGAAGACCCAACGCTGCCAAAAAATAAATAAATAAATTTATTTATTTAAAAAAAAAAAAAGGAAACGTTGTATATGAAGATGAACCTACTGGCTTTGAGTTACGTGTCCAGGGGTGGTGACAGGTCTGTAATCACACCTGTCTGATGCTGGTTCCACTCATTTACAAGATGCGTGGCCAGCCTTGGGGCCTGTGCCGATGCCCACAGGCCTCCTAAGAAAGGAACCCAGACCACAGCCCATGTCAGGAGCCTGGCTCCTTCGTGGGAATGGGTACATGCTCTTTCGTCCGGCTCCTGCCATCACTGACTAGTTTTCTCTGATGCTGCTGTCATGTGCCTCGTCTACCCAGAGCTGTCTGCATCGGAGCCACAGCTATTTCCTGAGAGATATAAAACTCAACAAACTACAAATAAACAATACAAAACATGATCTCATGCTGTCATGCTGATGTTTCTCTAAAGTGTAGCATCCTGGCAGCTCTCTGATTTACAAGTATCATTTGACACTCACTTTTCCCCTTCAGCAACTTCTTTCCCCTGCTTTTACCCATAGTCCATCAGCTCCCTCTATTGCTTAATGTGTCCTCTTGAACTGCCCCCCTTTGCCCACACCAGGCCTCTGGCTCTCAAGGTCACCAGGCTACAAGTGTTCCTACAAAGTTCACCAGCAAGTTAACCCTCCTTGTTCTCAAGAGCTGAACGCTGTCAAGTGGCTCTCCCTGCCAGTCTTGGCTGTTTGATGATCTTCTCTTGCTCAAACTGCCCTTCTATTTGCTCATTTTGGTCAGAGGCACAGATATCGTCCCAGATCCAGAAACTCAGAGTACGTCTTGTCTTAATCTCTCTACTCTCATCTCCTACATCCAGGCAGGCTGCCGCCATCAACCCTGGAAATTCAGTCTTCAAAAAGGCTTGTAGTTCCTCAAGATTTAATACAGATCAAACAAAAAAAAAATTCCCAAAAGGAGTCTGTTAACTATAGTACAACACACAAATACAAGATGTCAGCATGGGCACAATCATTTCACTTCATTTCTGTCCCCTGTCAAAGGCATTCAAACTCTTATTCCAGTATTTAAATCCTGTAATGTGGACTCACTGTAAGTCTCCATCTAGAGCTTGCTTGGATTATTGTTTTATGACAGTCCCCTGAAATTGAATATTCTTTCCTCCCTTTAAAAACACAGGACTTGAGCCACCTTCTTCAAGACCTTGACCCAGATTAAGCTGAGTTTTAGCCACTTCAGTAACCCCTTGGGCAGAATTTTAATTAGTTTAACAGATGTGTGCATTGCAGAGGTCTTTATATAGTTTCCACTTTCTTACTTCTTTATTTTCTAATTTGTGTTTACTCATTTCTCTAATATGCACAAGTAGGGATCATGTCTTGAATATAGACTTAGTGACCAACTGATTTCAGCTCATTATTGATGATCAATGAGTCCCACCTCCCCCACTCTATACACGAATAAAACTTTAAAATATTGTTCCCACACACTCACCCTTGCTGGCTCCTCCAGAGAGTCTGGCGATGAGAGAGTTATTAACAGTATAGAAAAGTCTCATTTCGACTTGGGAGCAAGAAACTCATCCACCCCTGACAAAAACAGCTTAAAAATGAATTCCAAATATCCAAGTGTTATTTTCTTCACCCCACAAACCCAGGAACGTGACACGACCATGACACAAGCCTGGATGACATCCCACAGCCACCAGATGATAGATGTTTTCATTGGTTTCTCCTTAAATCAGGGCTATTAACAGCAGCATGAATCTGAACGAGAACCCTCGGCAATAGAGCTCAAATTGTGTCTGACAAGGCTCACTTCATAAACCTCAACTATTTTTCAACTGAAGAGATGCTGTATTAAGTCAATTCTGTTTATACAACCATTGTGCATTTATTTTCTTTAAAGATAAATGATACTTTTATGAAGGATAAATTGCACCCAAAATACTATCTGCCTTGGAAAGATGCCAAAATACACACTCATTTAAAATACACAAAACAAAAACAGCCACTAACACTTCTCCCAACAACAAAAAAAGTGGCTATACAGAATTCTCTTTTGTATAGTAGGGTGATCTTCTAAAAAAAATTTTTTAAGTATAGTTGATTTACAATGTTGTGTTAATTTCTGCTGTACAGGAAACTGACTCAGGTATACGTATACATATTCTTTTTCATATTCTTTTCCATTATGATTTATCACAGGATAGTGAATATAGTTCCCTGTGCTATACAGTAGGACGTTGCTGTTTATCCATCCTATATATAATAGTTTGCATCATAGTAGGGTGATCTCAACAAGGTAAGCAAAATTAATAAATATTATTGTTAGGAAATACCTTGAGAAATAGGTTAACTGTATCTTATAATAATTACACAAATATATTTACTATAGAACTTAAGATATTTTAGTTTGATTTTAAATTTCAATGTAATTTAATATTTTATGTATAATACAAATTACAATGATCTAATTGAATGGGCAAAAATACTAACGTTCATCCATTCACTCACTTACTGAATCTGTATTGACAAGTACTTTGATAGACACTGTCCCTAGCAGCTCAGAGCCTTAGGGAAAACAGACACACAACCATAAAAACAACATGTTAAGTAGTGTAATTATCCAGTAGGTTATACTGGGAAGCACCAACATTTCAGAAACTGGAAGATCATAAAATGGGTAAGGCAGAGATCTATTTATACTGAACTGACCAGGGTCATCTCCAAGTTAAAAAGCATTATCTATAAAGTGATTTTATTTATGTTAAACTACAACACATACCAGATTACATGGAAAAGGGTCAGGAAAAGAGACCCATCCAGAGGTTAACCATAGTTTTCTCTGGGAAGGGGAGTGGAAAGGAACATAGTAAACAAACAAACAAAAAAGACTACCTTTTTACATGCCTCTGTTACTGTCTGAATTTTTAAAATAATCTATACATTCCTGTAATACTTGAATTATGAAGAAGTAACAGTAAATGAAGCAGACAGTGGAGGAGAAGGCAGCAAAGCAGGCTGAGCAAGATGAGCTAGAAGCAGAAAGAAATCCTGACCAGGGTGGAGCCCATGGGAGGCCAGTGTTGAGAGGGAGGCTGGAGGACGATGAGGACCGAAGAAAGGACACGTCACGGAGAAGGAGGAATCTCCAACTTGGGCTCTATGGCTGTTTCAGCGGAACAGCAGCGGTAGAAAAAAGAACGCAGCAGGGTAAAAATGGGGTGTGAGGGAATGAGCAGCAGGTGTAGCTCAAATGCCACAGGACAGGTAACCTGCACGAGCAAAGCGAACTGGGAGCAAGCAAAATTAGGCTGCCCCCATCCTCCCGTCTCCTCCACGGTGCCAAAGGGGTACAGAAAAATACTTGTCCATTTTGTAAAAATCAACAGTACAAATGTGATCATGAATGGCACTCAACACTGGAGGCCGTAGACTTCAGGTGTGGAGACGCACAAAGAAGCGAACAGAGGGCCCAGGGACTACCTAGGGGGCTGGGGAGGGGGCACTAGGCAGCTCCAGCTCCAGCACTGGCTGCCAAGAGGTGATGCTGGCCCACTATGGCCAGATCATGTTATTTTTAAACAGAAGCCATAAATCTGGGTTTTTTGTTTGTTTGTTGTTGTTTTTTAAATCTGGGTTTTTTAAAAGTGTGAAATACCCTGACTTTTAAATGCTGGCCCAAATTTTTTTGTTTTTTTGTTTTTGTTGCGGTACGCGGGCCTCTCACTGTTGTGGCCTCTCCCGTTGCGGAGCACAGGCTCCGGATGCGCAGGCTCAACAGCTACGGCTCACGGGCCCAGCCGCTCCGCGACATGCGGGATCTTCCCGGACCGGGGCACGAACCCTTGTCCACTGCATCGGCAGGCGGACTCTCAACCACTGCGCCACCAGGGAAGCCCTGGCCCAAATTTTTAAAAGACCCTGGACTTGGGAAAACAGGCCTGTAGGCCACCTCTACGGTACTGTGACTGTTTACAAGCCTGGCATTGAGGAGAAAACGTCAAGTAAAATTTCTCTCTCTTTCCTCTCTCTTTTGAGTGAGAGGCTTTCACATATTTCTAGGCTAAGGGCAAAGCTCTGGTGGATAAAAATCATCCTCTATTTTTAATTTTTAAAATATCAAATATTTGAACTAAAAAGGTTCCCTTTTGCTTTCCTTCAAGAGCTTACACCCTCACATACTCTGCTGGTAAACATTTACCGTAAACTCTTGTATCACGTTAACATAACAGACCTCAGCTATTACAAGTGTTAAAATATGTGTCTGGGTGGGAAGCACAAATTAACTGGCACGAGTTTTTAAAAGGAAAAAATGAGAAGGGACCAAAAATCTCACAGAAAATATATAAACACTCAAGTTGACTTTTGGTTTATCAATTTCCTCAGGAAAGAACTTCCCATTTGCAGCTGACCTATATTAAAACAACACTCCCATCAATTTCATTAGAATGCTACTTTTAATCAGTTCATCATATCACTATGCTTCAGGAACTGAAAGCAAGATATACATCGAGCCATCAACTATGGATACAGAACATTCAGAAGTCAAATAACATTTTTTTAAAAAATACACCTAATTTTTTCTTTTTTTAATTTTTAAAAAATTTTAAGATTTTTGGTTGCACCAGGTCTTAGTTGCGGCAGGTGGGCTCCTTAGTTGTGGCATGTGAACTCTTAGTTGCGGCATGCATGTGGGATCTAGTTCCCTGGCCAGGGATCGAACCCATGTCCGCTGCATTGGAAGGCGGATTCTTAACCACTGCACCACCAGCGAAGTCCCTCAAATAACATTTTTAACTGGAAAAATAGTTGGAAAGCGGAGTATCGCCACAAAGGAAATATAGCAACAGTTGATACTCTCATGTGAGTGTGTAAACTTTCAAAAATCTTCATTGCACACTTCTGTAAACTGAAAAACATCTATTGTAAGATGTGAAGAATCTAGTTGGTAATGACTCATATATGATAATATCATTGGGTGGATCACTCTCATAGAATCTATTTCAAGCTCATTTCACTTGCTCTGGTTCTCATCGTTTATTAAGGGGCGATTTGGATGATGATAAATATTAGTGTTTCTACTTTCAAATGATTTTCCTCCTGATCGAACAAATATAATCTCAGGCATGTAGAAAGAGAACTCACATGGAATCCCTCTGCACATCAGGCTTAAGTTTCTACTGAAACCTAGGAGAAAGCCTTGACACGGTCATCCATTAGATAGCATCTTGTTAACACTGGGTGACGTTCTTGCCTATGGCTCCCTGTGTCTTAGTCTTTCTTTCCTGTGTCCCTGTGTCTTCAGCTCCTATATACTTCTGCACTTGCTTGTCTGTCCCTGTTCACCCTGCCTATTTTGCCTCATCTGCTCTCATTCATTACTCTGGATTTCTCTTTGTATTTGCTTGGGTGTAGCTGTTTTGCATCTCTGGTCTCCTGCCCCTTCTCGCAGGGACCCTTTCTCCTCCCTGCCTAAATTAACACTAGCTTTCCACTAAGATGTAGACCTGGGAGCTAGTGTTAGGTAGCTACAAAATGCATTCTTGGATACCTTACCCTTAAGGTTCTTATTTGCATCAAGTTCACAAATTCGCACACTAAATCAACATGTTTGTCAGAAAGTATCTTTATTTTATACTTGTAACAAAGGAACTGCTTAAAATTTCCCTGAATCTTTGAAAGCTCCCCCCAGCTCCTATCTCTGTGCATTTCCTCAGATTGTGCATTGCCTAACTTGAGCGCTGCCTTGGTCGTAAAGCCTGCTAAAAGACTGAAAGAGTCAGAAAGCGATTGCCTCTGACGTGTTGGAACAGTGGTCCACAGAACTTACTGGGATATCTCTGGGTTGTGGGCAAAGAGGACCAGACTATCCTTTGTGTTTCCAAACAAGACAAAGATTCCACTCCACAAGGCTTTGGGTGAATATACTCTTTTTCATTTATCTACTAAGCCTTCAAGATCTTGGCTGAAAACAGATGTAACTGCCTCAAACAAACACCAAAGAGGTTTATAATTGTGCTTCCCGCCACAACAAATTTGGCAACTGAAAGAACATGGAGCCTCTGGGATGTATATGATTTAGAGGCAGCACCTTATAGGAGACTGAGCACAGTTTTTATAACTAGACAGAGCTGGGCTGAAATCCTAGCATTCTCTATAGCATGATACTGGACAAGTTACTTGATTTCTCCGACTGTGGATTTTTCATCATTGAAGCAAAGACATCACTACCTACAAAACAGGATTTCTGTGAGGATTAAATTACAGGAGGTAATCTAGGAGAACGGCTAGCACAGCACAACAGCAAAAGCGGTGTTTGGGACCAGAAATGAAGAACACACGTGTCCAGGCTCCCTCTTGCCCCAGCTGCTGCAGTGGACCCTGGGTTTGCCTTCCTGGCTCTTCCCCTTGCCCGCCTCCTGGGAAAGTGTTGGGGGGTATTTTACGATGCAGAATCAGGAGGAGAGGTGGAAGAACAGTGGGTCATCGTTAGGAAATGCTGTAAGTTTGTCAGGACTGCAGGGTGTAAGGACAGCTGGAGGGGAAGGAGGTGCTGCTGTGGATCCTATGTTGCCACCATTGCATTGAAAAACACAAGTAAAGCATCTGCTGTCTTGAAATCATTATCACAGTACGGAAGCAACCTAAATGTCCCTTGACAGATGAATGGATAAAGAAGATGTGGTACATATATACAATAGAATATTACTCAGCCATAAAGAAGAATGAAATAATGTTATTTACAGCAACGTGGATGGACTTAGAGATTATTATACTAAGTGAAATAAGTCAGACAGAGAAAGACAAATATATGATATCACTTATATGTGGAATCTAAAAAGATGATACAAATGAACTTACTTATAAAACAGAAAAAGACCCACAGACGTGGAAAACACACTTATGGTTACCAAAGGGGAAAGGGGGAGGGATAAACTGGGAGTTTGAGATTAAGGTATTTACACTACTATATATAAAATAGATAACTGACAAGGACCTACTGTATAGCACAGGGAACTATACTCAATATTTTCTAATAAACCTATAAGGGAAAACAATCTGAAAAAGATTATATATGTATATCTATATGTACATATATATATATGTATATATCTGAATCCCTTTGCTGTACACCTGAAACTAACCCAACATTGTAAATCAACTATACATCAATAAAAAGAAAAGAAGACATTATTGTCACAGGACTTTATCTCTATGGCTCTAACATGATTTTAAAACTGGACTGTGTGGGTCTGCATACATATGGGTTAGAAGAAGTACTATGTTGGTTTTATTATTATTTAATTACACAAACTTGGGAGTGGAGGTGGTCCCTAAGCAAGAGGGAAGGGGAAGTAAAAACAGCCGAGCCACCGCCTCACGGGCAGAAGAACGCAGGGAGGCACCCGTAGGCAGGTGGCTGAAGGGCAGAGGGAGATGCCAGGTCCCATTACCCAGTCCTGACTCATTCTGATTCTGGTGAGTCATTAGCGTTTCTTTGTTTCAGTTCTTCCCTAATAAAATGGCAAGGCGGGAGGGCTATATTACTATGGCACACCAGCTGGCCTTTCAAAAGTGAGCTGGGAGGTATGCCAGCAGCTGGGGCCTCCCAACTCTGGCTTCTACTCCTCCTTAAACGCAGGGGATACGTATGTGCATGTATGTATACACATATCTGTGTGTATATGTATTATGTGTATGTATGAATACACACATCCTCACACATGTTCTGGAGCTCTTTCTGCACAAACCACTAAATCATTTAAAAAGAAAGCCTTCAAAAGGATCATCTGGTGAATCCCTCTATATCCAGATAAGAATATACCTCATTCTAAAAAGATGACTAGACTTCCTTTCTCAAAAATCTCCTCTCTCTGTAAGAGAGGTTTACAGCCTCCCATTAATGATGTACTTGATTTTCTAAAAATTCTCATGATGGAAAAATTCCTCTTTGCTACCTTAAAAAACTGCACTCCAGCCTGTATTCCCAATTCTTCTTACCACACTATTTTGACTTTGCCTAGAACATATCACCTTCTAACAAATGTATAATTTACTTAGGTATTAATATTTACTGCTTACTGTGTCACCTCCTTTTCCCCAACCAGAATAAGCTACCTTGAACACCGATTTATCCCAAGTACCTAGAACAGTGCCTGGCTCAGACTTGACACTCCATAAACATTTGTAATTTGAAGCTGAATTATTTCTTTAATCTTTGATAAAATCGCAAATCTACAGAGCTGGAAGGAACCTTAGAAAGGAACCTTAAAGATGCAAAAACTGAGGCCCCATGAGGGTAGGTGGCTTGCCCGAGGGTATACACAGAGCTCCCTAGGCCCTTTTCCACTTCACCTCAGCACCTCCAAACAGAACTGTGACCCTGGGGAAATAGCCTGGGTGGGAGGCAGCCAATGAGAGAAGCCGAATCTGAACTCATTGAAAGCAAGAGAGCCAGAGAGAATAAGGTAAAGCATTTATTTGGAGAACAGTCAAATCTCATATAATAATAATAATTTGTTCATCAGTAGCCATTTTCATCTAAGGATCTCAGAGAGCTTATGAAATTCTCTCCCCACAATGTGTGGCATCATTATCGTTATCAGCTCTCAGACAAGGGAACTAAGAGGCTGGGTGTTCTATGGCTGTCCTGCAGGCTGGCTCATAGCTCTCTGGGACTGCATAGCCTCTCCATGGTTTTACATCCTCATCTTTATCAACATCAAAGACAGCTAGATAAAGCTACAACCTCCCAGCTGGTTTTCTTCTAGGCACCCCTAAAACTGTTCGGGTCCATGCCAATTTTTCAGCCAGTGTTTATTAGAGAAACGAACCTGGGCATTCAGGTAGGTGTCCAATCACGTAATGGCTCCTTCCAGCTCACCAATGGCTGGGACTTGACCACAAGGACATCTGAGGTACCCAGCTGCTTTTGGAGGTGGGGAATTTGTTTCTTTCCTCAGTTTCCTGCCATTGCCCCACACACACTTTCCATCTGTGCGAGACAAATCAACGCTGTTGGAATTTTAACCTACCCGCACAGAGTGTTTGTAATCACCCCTCAATTACTGAGGAACCACATTAAGGGCCAATGAGATGGAGTCAACACCACAAGCCCTGTGGAGGAGCCCATTTAGACTGTGACGAGGTGGCATGCTCTCCTCTTCGGGGGCATGAGGGAAACAGTGGATTCTGAATTCCAATACTTCTCACGGGAAAGTTTTCTCCAGGCCCCTTACTGCACGTCGGCAGGAGGGCTGACTCTTCCTTACGCTCTTACTGAACGACAGTGAAGAGTGAACGGCATCAGAATCACAGTCCCTCTTCACCTGTGCCAAGCGTGCAGTGTCGGTTTCAGCGCAGGAACACTTGTTCCCGTTTGCTGGGTACCCGTGAGCTTCCTCCCCCCTTCTGCAGCTCCTGGGACCACACTGCTGACCTTGCCCTTGGGCTGACAGCTTTGTGGCCAAACTGCCAGGCGGCATCCTGAGGCGTGCCAGCCCCCTGGAACAAACGGAAATCCTTACTGAGCTCAGGATTTCCCAGCGTTTCCTGAAAGGTCCGTGCTCTGTGGGATGCTCAAAGGTGTAAGATGGAGAAAGAATTCTATGATCAAATAAGCTGTGAAACTTGGGTAGAAAAATGTGTTAAACAATAGTGGTTCCTCAAAAAAGTATAAATGAAATTCCCATGTGATCTAGCAATTCCACTTCTGGGTATATATCCCAGAACACTGAAAGCAGGGTCTCAAAGAGATGTTTGTACACCCACAGTCAAAGCAGCACTATTCACAACAACCGGAAGTTAGAAGCGAGTGTCAACTTTGGTTGTGTAGATAAACAAAATGTGGTATATACATACAAATTATGTATGTATGTATTATTCTTATGTAATATTATTATGTAATATTATTATATAATATTATTCTGCCTTAAAAAAGAAGGAAATTCTGACATGTAGTACAACATGGATGAGCCTTGAGGACATTATACTAAGTGAAATTAGCCAGACACAAAAAGACAAATACTATATGATTTAGAATGGTGGCTGCTGCCAGGGGCTGGGGGAGGGGAGAACGGGGAATGGTTGTTTAATGGGTACAGAGTTTCCATTTCACAAGATGAGAAGAGTTATGGAGACTGATTGGGCAACAATGTAAGTATACTTAACACTGCTGAACTTACACACTTAAAATGATTCAGAGGGTAGATTTTCTGTCACGTGTATTTCACCACAATTACAATATATTCAACAGTCTTTGCAGAGGAGGCTTTCAATGCTGAAGTGCTCTGGGAATCCCCGGGAGGGGACCCAGCAGGCAGTCTGTCCCGGCTTATCCGGCCACAGCTCCCACCTAACTTTTTTTTTTTTTTTTTAACAGAGCATCCTGTGGGACCACAGTGCTTCAGAACACACTTTACAAAACACTGAAAAACTGCTGTAAAATAGGAAATCCTATTTTTCATATTTACATAAAGGAAGGCAAGAATCCTGAAGCCAGATTTTCAAAACAGTTTTAACACACGACATCCTGCTAGAGAACAACCAGATCCTATCTTCAACTGTGCTACTGATTAGCCACGTGGTCTCGAATAATCTCTACTCTTTCTCCTCTGACGTAAGCTCAACCTATCTCACCGATTTGTGGTGAAATCTAATGAGAAAACATAAGTGAAAGATCCTGAAAAGTACCAAGTGCTATTCAAACAGTAAGATAATTACTAAGTTCTTAGGCTTATTGAGGTGCAGTAGACAACATCAGGCAGCATTAAGAGCTCAGAATATTTATTAGGCACCAAAGAGGCACTAATAATGGAGATGAAAGAGATGGGGAAAAGAAGAACCATAGGCTGAGAAGTCCTTGTAGTGCAGCAAAAAGGGAGACTGGGAGCCAGAAAACATAGGTTCCAAAGCTGATTTCACTGCTGTCTGACCTTGGACTAATCATTTAACCTCCCTCTCAGCTTGCTCAGCTGTCAAATGAGGTAGGAGGAGGTCACCTCATAGGTCACCCCCAGCTATATGAGTCTATGAAATACTGAAACAGATGTGCCAGGTAACTGCATGGCTCTTTTGCTAGACACCCTGTGCCTCGCTCTGTGCTAGGATGCAGGGACGGGCAGTTCACTGCCTCTGTGCCCCCTGACAAGCAAAGAGGGAGCCCACAGCCTCCACAGCAGCAGCAGAAGATGAGGCCGTGCATACGGGGGTGTCAGGGACTCCTTTCCTTGTGAATTATTATTAATAATAATTTATATTATTTTCCTAGACCCTTGCCTCCACACTTTCAAAAAAAGTGTTTCCAAAGTTTCTTTATTGAACTACTGACTCAACTGAGCCAGGTAAATGGGGGCGGGTGTGTGTGTGTGTTGCTGAATGAACACAAGTACAGACTTCCACAGAAATACCCAGTCCTGGGGACCCATCTTCCTGCAGGTTCAGTGACTACGAACGGAAAAGGTGAGATGCCCAACCACCGCTTGTCAGCAGGGGGACAACCTGTCCTAGCTGCTCTCTTGGGGGGACACAGTGTCCCTGGTGCAGGAAGATAGGACAGCAGTGGCTGGAAAGGAACACGCAAGGGACCTGGGCAAAGAAGGAGTCCCTGGGGGCAGCGGGAGCAGGACAGTGGCCCCAGAGTGAAGGAGCTGGCGAGTTTGAATTTGCTGTGTGTGGTGACAGGGAATCCCCAGAGGTGCCCGAGCAGGTAGGGCTCAAGGGAAAGTGTGCCTGGGTGAGGCTGACCACATACACCAAAGACTCTTGAGTCCCAAAGGAGTGGCAGGGTGGTGCTGGGAGAGGGAGTGCAGGGGAGAGAGGCTGGGACAGTTTTAAGGACAGCTGTGGAAGGCTGGCGCTAAGGTGGTGCTGATAAACAACAGAAGGGATGTCAGTGGTGGCTCTGTGGAAACAACACGTGATAAAAAGCTATCAGTGTGCTGGATGCACAGAGTAAGATAGGAGACTTGTTAGCTTCTGGGGAGATGGGGCAAAGGAAGAAGGTGATGACTATCTGTAATGACTGAGGAAATAAGGAGGTGTGAGAAATCGGTAGCAGTGAAAAAGGGACCTCTGTTCCTGTCACATTTAAACTGAGTTGGTAAATGAAGATACTGAGTAAAAATGTCCTATGGAGAAAAGGTGTAAATAAAAATAGCTTTGTAGACATATAGACACAGGAGAGACTAGGCATGGTGGGGGGCGTGGAGCGGGGTGTGTGTGTGCACATCCAAAGGGGCTATTTGTACAATTGGCATTTTGATTAAGGATTCATATCTTTGGATCCATGACTAGGCATTCAGGGGGTCCAGAGACCTACTCCTGAGTAGCATACTGTACCTGTGATTGCATGTATATGTTTTTATGGATGGAGAATTCCTAGCTTTCATCTGGTGCTCAAAAACGCCCCTAAACGGTGGTTTAGTTGGTATTAAGATCCTCAATGTTTGATGGAAAACTTCTCCCCTACCTGCTTGACAAATCTGCCATATCAGAGCACATCAAGAATAAGGTGCTGGGCTTCCCTGGTGGCGCAGTGGTTGAGAGTCCACCTGCCGATGCAGGGGACACAGGTTCGTGCCCCAGTCCAGGAAGATCCCACATGCCGCGGAGCGGCTGGGCCCGTGAGCCATGGCTGCTGAGCCTGCGCGTCCGGAGCCTGTGCTCCGCAACGGGAGAGGCCACAACAGTGAGAGGCCCGCGTACCGCAAAAAAAAAAGAAAAAGAATAAGGTGCTAAAATTGTATTTATTACCAAATGTAAGAACCAAGGAATATTCTCCTATCACCTTGTCAAATTAAGGTACATTATAACACTCCAAAGATACTGACATTGGCAAACATATTTAACTCAAATCTTTTAAATTAAAAATGTTAAAAGCATATTTAGAGCCTTGGAAGTACAGGTTTCTTGCAAAAAGTTTACTATGTACGGTACTTTAATATAAGGGTATCTGGATTTGTTAATATTCACAGTTAGATTCAAAGACCTGCCAAAAACACTCATTGCAGCTACTTTTAACAGTCATGACATTTTTTTTTCCAAAAGGATGTTATCAAGTAGACTGTGCAGTAATGACTATAAATACATGACATGCCTGAGTTACTATAAATAAATATTGCACATTCCCCAACCCATTTAATTACCGTTCACCTAAAGCAGTGCAATTAAGAAACCGTGTTAAATTCTGAAAATGGGAAAAGCCCTCCTGTCTCTCTTAGGTAGTTTTACAATCCTAACAATAGACTTAATGAAGCCTTTTAAAAGAAGGACAATTACATTAAAATGACCAGGGCGTGTAAAAATTCATTACATAGATCCTCGTGCTGTCTGATGGATTAAATGCCTCATCACACCCTGGAGAGAAGTAGGAACAAAGAATAAAGAAAAATCACAACTTTCTGAGTGAACATCTTATGCCTGAGAATTAATCTGGTCCCGAAAATCGCTCAGGACTTCACCCTACACACCAAGTGCAAAGAAGATATGCCTGGTATCAGATAAATGATGGCATGGCCCTAGGAGCACTGCTGGCTTGCTGAATACAAACTGACATTACAATCCATGTCGTGATGATGTTAAACAACAATGATACAAGTTTATGTAGCTTCTCTCTTGAGAAATGATAAGGGCTACAAAACAAAGTCCACTCCCCTGGGACTGTCTGGGACTGTTAGCACCCATTACCCTCAAGTTCCCCCCTCCAAAGACAGCACCAACTGACTGATCTTTGTTAAATGTATTCCTAAGTGTTTCATGTTTTTCTGCGCTTATTATACACAGAATTGTTTCTTTAGCTTCATTTTCTACCTATTAGCTATAGAAATAGAATTGATTTTTGTATATTGACCTTGTATCCTGTGACTTTACTAAGTTCAATTATTAGTTCTTTCTAGTAGCAGTTGTATGTATTCCTTAGAATTTGTCTATATAAACTGCCATGTTGCCTACAAATAAAGACAACTTTACTTCTTCCCATCCAATCTCTATGCCTTTTATTTCTTGTCCTTACTCTCTTCTCTTTCTTAAAGAGCTACAACCGCCTGTAGGAAGTTCCTGCCGAGGCACTCTGGTTTGCCTTATGTCATTTTGGGCCCGTGTAGGGCCATGGAGATTGGGACACAGAGAACTGTGGCCTTGGGCAGAAAGACCCTGATCCTATCAAGTCATCTGCAGAAGACAAGGGGGCCTGATTCAGAGCCTCAAACTTTAAGGGACAAGAATTTAGAGTTGATTTTCTCTGGTTTAATTACTTGTATCTCTCAAGATGTTGATACATTAAAAAAAAAAGAAATACTCTAATGAATTACTGAATCTTTGGGATTTTGAGCTAGTTGGGCCCTTGGAGATTAAACCTCTCCTTATACAACAAAAGTGAGGCTCAGCCTGTCCAGTGACTTGCTACAGAGCAGCAGGAGGCAGAGGGCAGGTCTGCTGTTCTGGACAGGACGTGAACTGAGAGTTCAGAGACCTGGATTCTAGTCTTGAGTAGGTCAGGAATGTACTCTGCCCTAACAGACTGTAAGTCTAAGAGTCTAGGGGAGAGCTCAGATACTCTGAGTCTTGGTCCAAGTAGGTGGGATGACTTGGGACCATGTGAATATGGGCATCTTTTTTTTGAACCCTGGGCAAGATTACATTTTCCACTGCATAGCCAATCTGCAGCTGGATATTACCATTAAGAAATGGATTTTCCAAACCAGACAAGGATGTCACAAAGAAAGAAAACTACAGGCCAATATCACTGATGAACATAGATGCAAAGATCCTCAACAAAATACTAGCAAACAGAATCCAACAGCACATTAAACGGATCATACACCATGATCAAGTGGGGTTTATTCCAGGAATGCAAGGATTCTTCAATATACGCAAATCAATCAACGTGATACACCATATTAACAAATTGAAGGAGAAAAACCATATGATCATCTCAATAGATGCAGAGAAAGTTTTCAACAAAATTCAACACCCATTTATGATAAAAACCCTGCAGAAAGTAGGCATAGAGGGAACTTTCCTCAACATAATAAAGGCCATATATGACAAACCCACAGCCAACATCGTCCTCAATGGTGAAAAACTGAAAGCATTTCCACTAAGATCAGGAACAAGACACGGTTGCCCCCTCTCACCACTCTTATTCAACATAGTTTTGGAAGTTTTAGCCACAGCAATCAGAGAAGAAAAGGAAATAAAAGGAATCCAAATCGGAAAAGAAGAAGTAAAGCTGTCACTCTTTGCAGATGACATGATACTATACATAGAGAATCCTAAAGATGCTACCAGAAAACTACTAGAGCTAATCAATGAATTTGGTAAAGTAGCAGGATACAAAATTAATGCACAGAAATCTCTGGCATTCCTATACACTAAGGATGAAAAATCTGAAAGTGAAATCAAGAAAACACTCCCATTTACCATTGCAACAAAAAGAATAAAATACCTAGGAATAAACCTACCTAAGGAGACAAAAGACCTGTATGCAGAAAATTATAAGACACTGATGAAAGAAATTAAAGATGATACAAATAGATGGAGAGATATACCATGTTCTTGGATTGGAAGAATCAACATTGTGAAAATGACTCTACTACCCAAAGCAATCTACAGATTCAATGCAATCCCTATGAAACTACTAATGGCATTTTTTACAGAACTAGAACAAAAAATTTCACAATTTGTATGGAAACACAAAAGACCCCGAATAGCCAAAGCAATCTTGAGAACGAAAAATGGAGCTGGAGGAATCAGGCTTCCTGACTTCAGACTATACTACAAAGCTACAGTAATCAAGACAGTATGGTACTGGCACAAAAACAGAAATATAGATCAATGGAACAGGATAGAAAGCCCAGAGATAAACCCACGCACATATGGTCACCTTATCTTTGACAAAGGAGGCAGAAATGTACAGTGGAGAAAGGACAGCCTATTCAATAAGTGGTGCTGGGAAAACTGGACAGGTACATGTAAAAGTATGAGATTAGATCACTCTCTAACACCATACACAAAAATAAGCTCAAAATGGATTAAAGCCCTAAATGTAAGGCCAGAAACTATCAAACTCTTAGAGGAAAACATAGGCAGAACACTCTATGACATAAATCACAGCAAGGTCCTTTTTGACCCACCTCCTAGAGAAATGGAAATAAAAACAAAAGTAAACAAATGGGACCTAATGAAACTTAAAAGCTTTTGCGCAGCAAAGGAAACCATAAAGAAGACCAAAAGACAACCCTCAGAATGGGAGAAAATATTTGCAAATGAAGCAACTGACGAAGGATTAATCTCCAAAATTTATAAGCAGCTCATGCAGCTTAATAACAAAAAAACAAACAACCCAATCCAAAAATGGGCAGAAGACCTAAATAGACATTTCTCCAAAGAAGATATACAGACTGCCAACAAACACATAAAAGAATGTTCAACATCACTAATCATTAGAGAAATGCAAATCAAAACTACAATGAGATATCATCTCACACCAGTCAGAATGGCCATCATCAAAAAATCTAGAAACAATAAATGCTGGAGAGGGTGTGGAGAAAAGGGAACCCTCTTACACTGTTGGTGGGAATGTAAATTGATACAGCCACTGTGGAGAACAGTATGGAGGTTCCTTAAAAAGCTACAAATAGAACTACCATATGACCCAGCAATCCCACTACTGGGCATATACCCTGAGAAAACCATAATTCAAAAAGAGTCATGTACCAAAATGTTCATTGCAGCTCTATTTACAATAGCCCAGAGATGGAAACAACCTAAGTGTCCATCATCGGATGAATGGATAAAGAAGATGTGGCACATATATACAATGGAATATTACTCAGCCATAAAAAGAGACGAAATTGAGCTATTTGTAATGAGGTGGATAGACCTAGAGTCTGTCATACAGAGTGAAGTAAGTCAGAAAGAGAGAGACAAATACCGTATGCTAACACATATATATGGAATTTAAGAAAAAAAAATGTCATGAAAAACCTAGGGGTGAAACAGGAATAAAGACACAGATTTACTAGAGAATGGACTTGAGGCTATGGGGAGGGGGAAGGGTAAACGGTGACAAAGCAAGAACGTAAGGTAGATAGCTAGTGGGAAGCAGCCGCATAGCACAGGGAGATCAGCTCGGTGCTTTGTGACCGCCTGGAGGGGTGGGATAGGGAGGGTGGGAGGGAGGGAGACGCAAGCGGGAAGAGATATGGGAACATATGTATATATATAACTGATTCATTTTGTTGTGAAGCTGAAACTAATATACCATTGTAAAGCAATTATACTCCAATAAAGATGTTTAAAAAAAAAAAAGCAATGGATTTTCCTCTCCCTGCTCCCAGTAAACTTACTCTGAAATAAGTTAGAAACTACAGTCTCATAGAGCGTCTCGGGCCCCTGTTTACATCAACTGCTGAACATGATCATCTCATATAATCACAAAGTCTAAAAAGCTCCGTTTAACGTCTTAAGAGCTCACACACAGCCCCCAGCGATCCTGGCTGAATTCTTCTCATACATATTTTTTGTACCTGTCTCTTAGAAGAACTTGGCAGAGCTAAGAAAATCACCAGCCTGTTTAGCAAGCATAGAGCATGTTTCCTCCTCACTAGCAGAGGGACATTAACAAGGATGTCCTCAAATTAGCAAGCATATTTCTGTCAATCAAATACATGTATTTGAACAGCTGAAATTCTAGGACTTTAGAAGGTCCAGTTCTTCAAATTTCCCCTCTTGTCACAAAAAGCATTCTTACTCATCAATCACTTCTCTAAAATAACCATCAGTTGTCACTGCTAAAAGAGAAGTTCCAAGAGGTCAAAAGTACTTACTGAGATCAGAGTGAGGCCCCAACTAGACAACATAGAAACCAGACAATAAAAGACCATCAGTCATAGCTGTTGGGTGTGTGTGGGCAAAGCTTGTTTCACCAAAAAAGGGGAAGCTGGGAGGAACCACCTTACTAGCTACTTGCACAGAGCGTCTTAGGAATATCACCCCATTTGACTGATAACCCTACAGAGGTAAAAATAACATCTTTAGCTCCCGAGGAACCCAGTTAAGTAGCTTGACCAAGGCCAAACGGCTGGTTAACAGTACAGTGGCAATTTGAATCCAGATTGATCTCTCCTTCCATCCTTTTGATTAATTTTATTATAAAAGTAATATAACCACACTGAGAAGAAAATCCCTATAATCTCATTACCCAAATACAACAACTAGCATTTTGGTATAATTTTTGTAGGCTTTTCCCACCCATGCATTTTGCTTTCAAAATTAGGATTATATTCCACAGACAATTTGGTATTCTGCTTTTTTTCTACTTAACGAACTAAACATTTGTCCAACTTATTTAGCAATTTTTATAATCATTTTAACTAATATGTAATGTTCCACTGAGTAGACGTGTTATAGTTTATATGAGACCTCAATTGTGAAAAACTGAGGTTCTTTTATATTTTTTGGCAAAGCACAAGTGTTACTTTCAGCATACCACGCTGCTTTCCCAAATGTGTAATGTCACCATCAAAAGATAATACTAATCAACGGATGATGAAAAACTATGATTAAAATATTCTGAAAATGCCACCATACTGAGCTCTTTGGCCTGGAATCAAATAAATTGGATGAATGCTATTAATGAAGGGTGGGTGACCCAAAAATAACAAGTTAAAAAAAGCTGTCCTTCTGAGACTCCAGAGAACACGTGCTCTTAATGGTTTAATGCTCTACTTTCAGTTTCATAGGAATGCCAACAAAAGACATTATCCTCACTCAAATCTAGATTTGGAAGAACGGAAATTCTTTGAAAAGAGAACAGATTCTATCAGCTTGACATATAACAATGGTCAGGATTTACAAATAAGGCCAAAATACTCACCTAGGAACGGGTCATATTTCACAGTTAATTTGCTTTTCAATATGCCACAGACCCATATTTCTCAGGTCAAGTGAACGAGCCACCAGAGATCAGCTCTGAGTTCTCATCTGAGGTCAAAGAAATAGCGCCGTCAACCCCTGTGCCAGTTTACTGAACTCCGAAAATACAAAGCATGGCTGTCAGAAAAACCTCCTGTGTTTGGAGAAAGTAATCTCCGAAACATTTGTGTGCCTCTGTGTGGATATGTTTTGAAAGCTTTACTAGAATCCATGACACCCTCAGTTTGATGTGGAAACAGACACTTAAATGGCTGGCAGCGTCTATTTGCTCCCCAGACAGAGAACTAAAGGTTCTTGCTGGTCGGGGAAAACTGAGTGAAAATGGAGAGGACTGGGTTTTTCATTCCTACAGAGATGGAACCTGTTCCCTAATGACAATGTGACTACAGTCCATGCAAGATAACCTTTCACCCTTCCCACAACGGTTGTTTTGAATCTAAACATCCTCTTCATATCCCCAGCTGTCTCTACCCCACACTTTGATGGGGAGTTGTACTTCATCAAACCCTAACGACATCCTTTACCGTGCCAATATTTAGCTAATCCTGCATTTCATCTTCCCTTCAGACTTCCCTTTCTCTTAAAAGTTAATCTGTATACTCACGGGAATGTCCAATGGAAAGTCCAAGTATAACTACTTTGGAAAACAATTTGGTATCACCCAGTAAAGCTGAAGAGGCACGTACTCTAAGACCCAGAAATTCTTCTCTTAGGCACCTATCCTAGAGAAACTGCTTGCAGCAGGACACACATAAAAGAATGCTCATAGCAGAACTGTTTACAATAGGACAAAATTGGAAATGACCCACATGTCCATCAGGAGGAGACTGGATAAATAAATTGTGGTGTATTCATACACTGCAAGACCACACAGAGGTGAAGAGAAATGAATTTCATGCATGTTACTTCATGCGTCAGTAGGGATGAATCTTAAAAAATAAATACCAATTGAAAAAAGCAAATGGTACAAGAATACCATTTATACATAGCCCCGAGGCAAACAAAACTTAATAATAGATCGCTTAGGGAAACACACTTACACAGAAAAGCCAGGAAATGACAAACACAAAAATTCAAAACAGTGTTTCCTTTGAAGGGGAGCAGTGTGGCCAAGGAGGAACACACAGGGGCTTCCACAGCACTGTGATCCTCTAGTTCTTAAGCTGTAAGATGGGTACACGGGTGGTTGTATTCCTCTCTCTCCACCGCCCTCTCCATGCAGGTATATATGTATGAATCTGACACACTACACACTCCTTTGAATGTATATATATTCCTGTGCATACACCACCACCATAATTTTTCATGTGGCCCTGCACCTGGACCCACCTCCCTGGCGCTCTGACCCTCTACGGAGCCCTCAGTGTGGACCTTGGCCTTAGATTGCTTGCTCCGACTGACTCCCTGCTCCACTCAAAATGACAGCCACTGAAGACCCAACATGAAGGTCTGCACTCGCCACACGGACTCACCTGGAGCACTTATCCAGACCACCGTGGATGGGAAGGTAAACTCTGCGGTGACTTCTCCCTTAGAACGTGGTGCCAACCGCGTTGCAAGGGGACCTGAAATGCCACTCAGAGTGCACCGGCCTTTTGCTAAGTCACGGCGAGGAGCTGTATGCGGCAGTGCTGGCCCGGATCTCCCATGCCCGACCCAACCACAGGGTCTCCTGCTGCTCCTGAGAAGCTTGTCAAGTTTACTCCATCACATGACTGCTGCCCAGCCTGACTTCCCCAACTACTCTTTCCTCAGTCCTGTAAAATGATCTCAAGTCACCCATCTCTCAGACACCCGGGCTTCCAAACTTGGCATAATTCTTCATCCTTTTTTCTCCTCTTTTACCAGTAAAGTCTGAGATTACTTTTTGCTCTAACCTTAGACTCTCCCAGGAGTCTTGATCTTGGTACCACGGCCTTAATTTAGACAAAATAAGAGTTCTTATTGGATTTATTCTATTTCAGGAATGTTTATTCTAAAAGCTTCGATTTCCTATTCAAAAATGAAAACTGATAAAGAAATTCTTTCAAAAGCAATCAGATTTGGCAAATAGTTTTTTGAACTTCAGTTTGTCTCCCCTATTTGGTAGACTTCTTGTGGAAAAAATATATAAATTGTAGCCACTGTCCTGGAGATCTGAATCTAGTTAATTTGATTTTCTTCAAAAATGTTTCATACCATCTGCATCTTAACATGGAAACAGAACAGCACAGCCCCATTTAAACTTTAATGGGTCTATTTTCATTTGATCACAGAAGCCATAATAAAGAACGAATATGAAAAACAAATGACAAGTAAGGAAAGGTTTGTGCAAAGAGGTGGTAAGATACTGTGAAGCAACTCTACACTCAGCCCTGGTGAGAGCATGATGCCGGATCACAGCGAGGGGGCCGGGCTAGGTGGATGGCTTTAACAGAGAACTCAGACAACGTTCGGCTATAAGCAGAGAAACTGAAAGACACATCTGAAATACCAGGCCAGGGAAGGTAATTCCAAAGTCAGAGGTGACAAGAACCTGAGTCAGAAACATGGTCATGGGAAAACAAAGTAAAAAAGGAGGGCCCTTGGAGGAAGGCATCCAAGTTGGTCAATTCCTTCAATTTGAGTGAAGAAAGCGCTCAATGATCATGGGGCCAGGGGATATGGTGATAAAAGAGAAAATGCAAAAATCTGTCATTCACCATCTCAAATTTGAGCCGAAATACAGCAATGGATGTTCATGGGTAAAGCATCAGTGAAATGATAGCTGCTTAGAATTCACATGCAAACAGGCCTATGGCATGTGCTGATCTGGGCTCTACCCCACCACCCCCTGAAAGAAAATAAAAAACAATTTCTATATTTCCAACAAAAAGGAAGCGCTTTTAATTGCACTTCTTGGTATTTACCCAAAGGAGATGAAACTTACGTCCACACAAAAACCTGTACACAGATGTGCATAGTAGCTTTTTCATAACTGCCAAAACTTGGAAGCAACCAAGATGTCCTTCAGGAGGTGAATGAATGAATAAACTGTAGTGCATCCAGACAATGAAATACGATTCAGCTCTAAGAAGAAATGAACTATCAAGCCATTAAAAGATATGGAGACAATTTAAATGCGTATCACTGAGAAAGCTGCATGCTGTGTGATTCCAACTATATGACATTCTGGAAAAGGCAAAACTACAGAGACAGCAAAAAGATCACTGGATGCTAGATGTTAGGGATGAGAGAAGGATGAATAGGAAGAGCACAGAGTATTTTTAGGGGAGTGAAAATATTCTGTATGATACTATAATGGCAGATATATGTCATTATACACTTGTCCAAACCCACAGAATGTACAACACCAGGAGTGAATCCTAATGTAAACTGTGGACTCTGGGTGATAAAGATGTGTCAGTGTAGGTTCATCATCTGTAACAAATAGTCCATCTGGTGGGGGATGGTAATAACTGGGGAGGCGATGCATGTACGGGGGCAGAGAGTGTATGAGAAATCTCTGTACCTTCCCCTCAAGTTTTCTGTGGACCTCAAACTGCTCTAAAAAGATAAAGTCTATTTGAAAAGAAACCACCAAAACTTGAAAACAAAAAACAAACAAGTGCTTTTCCTGCCTTGACACATCTTCCTCTGTAGGGTCTGAAATGATTGTTTCTGAAGCTTCTCACTTTTTCCTTCAAAAACATTACAGTTGAGCTTTGAAGAGCACAGAGAGGGGAAGTTAGGGGCACCGACCCTCTGTGCGGTCAAAAATCTACGTATAACTTTATGGTCGGCCCTCCTCTGCATCCGTGGATTCAACTGACTGCAGATTGTGCAGTGCCGTAATATTTATTGAAAAAACTCTGCATGTAAGTGGATCATTGCATTTCAAACCCGTGTTATTCAAGGGCCAACTGCATCTAGTGTCTTCTTGTTGTTGTATTTACCATCTAGAAAACAATGAAGCCTGATTATATTTTCCTCTGGGCCACTGTAAAAATAGAATAAAGAAAAATTATTTGGCTAGTAGCCAATATTTATTAATACCAAATATGAGAAAATCCAGTAAATATTATGGCAGCTGTCAAAAGTTTTTAGTTCTACCAGTTCACGGGCCATATACAAAAAAAGCACTCCTGACATTATATGCCAATGAGGACTCCCCCATACCTAAAACTTCACTAAGGATCACTGTAACAGCTTCTAAACTGCATGAACAGGTTTTATAAGTCACTTCATTTTCACTACCAAAGGGCTGTTCAAGGGCTGCCCCCATTAACAAATTCACTTTTTTTTTGCAATAAGTTTCCCGCTGATGCATGGGTCAAGCTCTCTGGTAAAGGAAGAAAACGTTTCCCTCCATCTGGTAACAGTATAATAGGCAAAGTGGCAGTTACTTTGTTTTTTAAACTACTGTTTCCACCATCCCCAGTCTAGAAGGACCAGCTTTCAGAATATTCTTCTAAAGATGGACAAAATCTCCCCCCCCACACAAGTTACATTTGTTTGTTTTAAATTACTGTAGCATTAAATCTTGACGGAGAGCAGAAGATAAAATAATGCTGTGGAAAGGAACCTTCCCCTGGCCCACTCTCCTAGCTGGTCTATGAGTCTACTGCACAGCACACCCGGGCGTGAGTCGATCCTTGGCCAGTATTGCCCAAAGAAATGCGGACAACAAACAGAAGGCGTAAATTATGACAACACCCTCCCTTCATCAGCATCTCTTCATCGGACTCCCACTGGGACCCTCTGGCATCTGCAACGATTTCACAGCCCCCTGTGCCTCCCCCTCAGACACTCACTGCAGTTGCAAATTGACACGTCACGATGAGCTGTTTCCCCCCGAGTCCCCACCACACAGCTCTTCAGAGGCACAGTCAGGACTTACTCAAGCCCCTGGGCCCACACCCGCTTCACACTGCCTGTGCTCGGCCCTGGAGCCATCTCGCTTTCTCCCGGCAGCCTCATGGGAAGGACTACGCAGACGCATGCATTGTTTCATGCCTTCTTCTCTTAACAGAAACGATCCACTTCCTTTTCTTCACTTTACGCCCTGCCTGTATTCAGTAGTGGCACATTTCACAGCTTCGTGAACACCCCCATGGCTTCCGAGAAGCTGCCGTGTTCACCTGCTGCTGCTCAGTGGGGAATGCTCTCCTCAGACCACGCGTAACCCGCAAAGGAGGATCAGTCTTCAGTGGCGGCGAACTCTTAAAACAAAGATCAGGACTCCACATCTGAGTACGGGGTTCTAGTCCCTCCTTCAGAATCACCCACGAGCTGATGCCCCGGGGGTGCTACAGAAAGTGGGGCTCAGGACTGAAACCCACCGACATCAGTGAGAGCAAACCGGTACCTCTGCCCTCAAAGCAGTGAATAACGAAGTACTCTACCAACTCTCCCTCCCCGTGGCACTGCCTCTAACTCAGGGCCCTTTCACGGGACTGTCAGAGTGATAAATTATAGACACAGAGCACCCTGATGCCAGCAAAGCTCGGGACAGTCACTCAAAACATAGCTGAGCAAGATGGGAAACCCCGGGCCAAGTGACAACTGGGTTTGGTGGACTCAGAGGTGACTGGATGGCCCTCCCGAGGGCACAAACATCACAGGGAGCAACACTGACGTAGAGGGAGGACCTTGTACAGGAGGACTTCGGAGGTTCATCACCTTTGGTTAAGATGTTTTCATCAAGATGTGCTTATGGAGATCACAAATAATTCTCAGCTGAAAGGGGGTAGTTAATTAATCGGAAGAAAGAACATACACCTAAAACTAACACAACATTGTAAATCAACTATACTCCAATAAAAATTTTTTAAAAAGTAAAGGAGCCAAGACAGAAAAAAGAAAGAACAGGGATTTTAAAGGATTTCAACAGGCTGAAATGGCCACTAGAACTGACCAAAACAACAACATAATCCCCCCAAGTTAAAAGATAAAACCCTGCTTTTGACTGTTAAAAGAAATCTATTGCATAAATGTAGGATGATGTCGGTACCTGCTCCATACCCTCCAATGTGCTCAGCTGGGACGACTCACCCTATTCATAAGCTCTGCTCTGACCCCAGGCTCTGGGTGGGAGAGGCTCCAGGCCACTGACATTCCAACTCCCATCAATGTTATGACTCTGACTTCAGACCTGAGGCTGCCTTTTACTCTTTGGGCTCAGTCTCCTGTCCTGGGCCCCACCCTTTTTCAGCAGTTGATCCTGTAATTCATTCTTGTGGACCCAACTCTTCTACAGCGTCCTGGCTGCGGTCTTGTCCCCATACACTAGCACTCCTCTTATCTGGCCCCTCGACCCGCTCGGCCAAACGATTCGGCTGCCAAACATCTGCCCATGTAGACTGCCACCTCTGGAAGGATTCCCCCGAGGCTATGCCTTCCCAGCTGTCCTAACTGCCTCCTGTCACGGCCTGCTGCCCTTATGTCCCCATGAGCGTACCCCAGGCCATGGATCTCTCTGTTCTCTGGACTCCCATCTGGATTACATTCTGATCCCCAACTGATCCCACCCTGCTCCTGACACAAGCCCAGCTCTTTTACATGGCAGGGGCAAAGGAGACGGGTTTAAAGCAATTCATATTTTAAGGTCTTATGGATGTTTATTGAATGCAAGCTCAGTGCAAGCGGAAGGTGCCACAGAGAGGCTGAATGAGAGACGTGATCCTGGTCTGTACTGGTACCTCATTTAATGATGCAGAAAACACGTGCATCTCACAGGCCTGACAGTCTTAGGTGTAGAGTCCTTACTCTACACTGGCGGAGCCATCTCTGAAGTATTGTCCATGTCTGAGTGCCACGCTCTTAAAGAGACAGTGACAGGAAGGGAATGCATCCAGGAGAAAGTAACCAGAGCAACAGAATTCCTGACATGAGGTAACGTAAGCATATTTGGAAGAACCAGGGCTATTGGCCTAGGAAAGGAGGATTTGCAGGGATGGCATTTTCAGGTGAAGAGCTCTCACATGAAGAAAGACCTAAAGGCTTATATTACGAGAGACAGCTTGGAGATCTGCAGGAACACAGTGGGAGAGGGGCTGAAGCAGTAAGCACTGGTCCCACTCCACTCCTGACTCGGTGACCCTGCCTCTCTAACCTCAGTTTCCCCCTCAGACTGGAGGATCTGATTTCAAAGGCCCCTCCCGGCTCTCAGAGTCCATAATTCTTCACCCTGTACATTACCTGAGAAAGAAGACAGGCCTGGCCTGGCCTGCTTGGAGGCCTGGGAGACAAGGTCACTTCTTAGGTCTTCCAAGTGGCCCCTTCCAGGAAAATCAAATTCACTCAAGTAACTTGTAAAATATGTGGTAGCAGGCTTTATGTTTCAGGAAATGAAAAAGACAGAAATTCCCTAAGAGAAGGCTCGAGAGGCAGAAAAACATCTACCCCTCCCTAAGACAGTCACTTCCTAATCCCTGCAACCTGTGAATATTATCTTACATGGCATGCTGTGAGATGATAAAGTTAAGACCGTCCAGAGGAGAGCTGATCCTGGATTAGCTGGTGGGCTCTCAAAGCCATCACAGGTACCCTTACAAGAGGGATGCAGGGGGCGATGGGATAGAGATGCATGGGGAAGAAGGTAACGTGAAGGCAGAGGTAGGGATTGGAGAGATGTGGCCACAAGTCAAGGAGCACCTAGAGTCACCAAAGGCTGGAAGAGAGAGACAAGCAACCGATTCTGCCCCAAAGCCTCTGACGGGGATGCATTTCTGCTGACATCTTAACATTGGACTCTGACTCCGAAACCACAAGAGAATAAATCTCTGTTGTTTTAAGACACTGAGTTTGTGGGCATTTCTTAGGACAGCCACAGAAAACTAATATGGAAGGTTTTCTGCTTAAATAAAATGTTGTTATGGGCCCAAAGTGGGCAGTAATAGCCTCCTTTAAGGGAAAAGCTCGAATTTTTATGTGTCTTTATGGCCTATTCCATACTAGACTCAGAACAAGTGCAGCTGTGCTTTTAGAAGTGTTTGGGGCAGTGACAAAAGCATCTTTTAAGCCATTGTGCGTGCACATTTTACCAGCAATCTCTCCGTCACACACAAATTCAGCAGACGACAAATCTAAGCAGGGCAGACAACCAGAAGACTCCAACCTCCATCCAGCAGGCCTGGCTGCCGGGGAACAGATTATGCAGCATCTCATGGCAGAGATGGGAGGAGGAAGCCTCTGGAGTAGGAGGGAGCTAGTCTTTATTCTCTATTGTAATGTGGGCAGTGTCTCTCCCCACCCTCGCCTGGCAACATCCAGCTCTTGGAGAATGATGAATGCTACTGAGATGAGCAATATAATGACATGATCCCCCAGCCTAGGAACCAGCTGTGGAAAGAGAATGAGGGTCCCGCAGGCCTCCCCAGACTCCCACCACCACCACCTCTGTAAGTCACTCTCACGCTGTCACTGAGGGAACCACCAGGTGGCACCAGGTCAGGTTTCAGGAAATGGTTCCCCTTTTGAGTTTCTAATGTCTCCTTGATAAAAACATCATTACTATTTTAAAAGCCACAAATAAGGGAGAAAGTCCTTTTAAAATCAGGGAAGAGAAAATGAAAGGTACGTATAAAACTGACAGTTTGATGACAGAAGGCTGATGATGATTCATCTGTCTTCTGCTCAAGAGAACCTCAGTAGAAGAGAACCTCCGTAGTGGAGTGGAAAGAGACTGAGACCTAGTTTAGATCTTCTGCTTCCTAGATTCAAGTCCTTGGGTAAATCATTTCATTTCTGTTGAGCTTCGTTTTCCTCACATGTAAACTAGGACAAGTGAATAAGATGACATGTGGTCTAAACAGTGGTTGGCCCACCTGAGTTCATTTATGTTTGAGGAAAGGATGAATTAACTGCTCTGCATCCAGGACTAGACAACGTAATATTGTTACCTGTAGTTCTTCCAACTGCCACGAGTATCTGCCTGGGTTTATAATATCTAGGAAGAGGGATCTTTTATTATCTTGGAAATTCAAACTGACAGAGGGCATGTTTTTTCTTCTTGGACAGCAGTGCTTAGTTTTACAAGCCAGAGATTTATGTAGAAGAAAGCTGGTCAGTTATTATGGGTGATGCATAACAACTATTTTTCATCCAGGACTAAAAATGTTTGCTCTTCAATCTAAAACAGAATTCTGTGCAAGTTCCTCGCTCCTACACACACACACTCCCCCACCCCCAGCCCAAAGCCATTCCCTTTTCTAGAGCCCTAGTCACCAGGAAAGCAGTCTGTGTGAAGCCTGGCCCTTACTCAGTGAAACAGATGCTGGTCTTTCCCGATGCCCAGTCACCAGTAGAATGGGTCAGTATGTGTGTGAGGCTGGAGCAGGGGGCGTGGAGAATGGAAGCTCATTGGGGCTAAACCTGGCATCCCACAGGCCCCTAGGCATGGGTTTCAGAGGGCCTAAGGGACCCACAAGCACCTGCTGAGCCCTCCCCTCCATTCAGGAAGAGTGGCTTCTACTGACAACAGAGAGTTCTGCTTATGCTGTCCCTCCTCTTCACTCTCTCTCCTCCTCCTTAGAGCAAGCAGTGAGGTGATGCACCCAACATGCTGCCCCTGGAGACACAGATGAATGCCTTCCCAGTGACCAGCATGCTCCAGCCTTCGGACATTCCGTAGAAGCCCTGCTGATCCTCTGACCCCTGGAAATTGTATTCCCCCAACTAAAGGAAAATATGAACTATTTTTTCCTCTTCCCAACCAGCTGTTAGGAATCACATACACATGACTTTAAAGCTCAGTGCCTAACGCAGTCTTGAATTTTGAACCCTTCACTGTTTAGAAAGAGGTGGGTTTTTT
Source organism: Grampus griseus (assembly GCF_964374135.1). Classification (NCBI taxonomy): domain Eukaryota; kingdom Metazoa; phylum Chordata; class Mammalia; order Artiodactyla; family Delphinidae; genus Grampus; species Grampus griseus. The sequence goes on from NC_139007.1 coordinate 41,524,077, forward strand.
TTTCATAAGACTATTAGCTTCACAATAAGAATCTCAGGTATTTTTTTATCATTTCTCTTGGGACTTAGTAAAACAAAAGAAAGACTGAAAAATGGAGTAACTTCTATGTACATTCTACATTTACATGCAGACTAACACAGTTCAAGGAATTCACTGAGAGAAAGGAAACAACTCTAAAGCAGGAGGTAATTTTTTAATTTACTTTTCTTTCTGAATGACAATTTTAGTTGAGGTGGCCTCCGTGTCTATCAAACAGACAGTAGTATTTTGGCCATATTTGTGGCCTGAAGGCAGCTATCTAAGCCCTGTGAACAGCTGGAATAGCAGTACAGGAATTCTTGGTCTCACTGAAGCTACAGATATGACAAGGGTCTCTCTCGAGGCAGGCGCCAAAATACTTTAATCATGCTAGACAAAGGCCATGTAGGGTACACGAAAATCAAACCTGTCTCCTCAGAACTTGGAGAGTAGTTATGACCAAAGAGGTGTTATTTTAATCAAATTCATTTAAATCATGATTTAAATTACTAAATAAGATGACTCAATTTTATCAGCTTTTTATTTTAAAAAGTATATTTTTGTTTTGCTGCCATAAAAACAAAAACTACATATTCTTTAAAATTCAGTTGAGGATGGGTTTCACTTTTAGAAGAAACATTTTATAGAAGTATAAAATATACTTTTATAAGAATATACACCTTATATATTTAAATCAGTTATTTAAGGAAACCATACTCGAAGTGTATCTCTCAATAATTCTAGAAGATTCTGTGAAAAAAACTGTTTAATGTTTCCTTTGTGTTCTTACTGCTCCTCCCTTGATAATCTTCAGACTTGCTTTGCTTGCCCAGATTACTTCATTCTTAAGAATTATCTGTTCGTTTGTCTGCTTGAAACTTTGCACTTTTGGGGAAAAAGCCAGGGAGTGATTGTCTTATCTCCATAGAACGCTATTAACAAGCATGATTTCCACAGATAAAACCCATAGATGGAGAAGAAGAACATGATTTCTGGAGTACACAGTAAGGTTTTTTACTTTCCTACCACCTACCAACGTGGCTTTCATTGGGTCTCATTACCCCTCAATTTGGTCATGTAGCATTCAACATCTTAAGAGGGCCTACTAGGTGCAGGCTCTAGGCTTAACACATGAAGGATTCAGACCTGACAAAGCTTACATTCCAATAGGAAACAGATATTAGATGGCTATTGTACAAATAACTATACAACGATAGTTTTGAAGAAGTGCATGGTGGGAGAGCAACCCCATCCAGACTGGGAGTCAAGGAAGACCTCTCTAGAAAGTAATATTGATTTGTCATTACTTACTCATAAAACTTTTTCAAGAAAGGTAACACAAATATACTGTCTCAAATATTCTATCAATTCCAAGGTAAGACGGGGTATGAGAAAGAGAAGGCTCTGGACCAGACAGATATGACTAGAATCCTTGCTATTACTATGGTGCCTTGGGCAACTCATGATAAGGGACATGGTCTCCTCACATTATTGTTGTAACAGTTAAGTGTGACACATATAAAAAGCACTCAGTATGTAGTGGAAGTCCAATAAACCACAGACAATAATTAATAATTACAGAGTGTATGCTGATTTATCTTTGAGCTTTGGCATGTCAAAGCTAATTTTCCTTTCACAGTTCTGTCTTTACCAAAATGTTCGACTGAAAGAGAAAACCCGAAAATCTACTGGGAAAAAAACACACTCTGACATCAGTGATTTTTCTTCACTTGGGTTGGCTAACAGGCGTCATTTACTTAAACAATGGAGGCGCACCCCGTACTAGATTCTTCCTGGCAGATATACATATAAATACAGGCAAAAAGAAGTTGGTATATCTGTACTCAACAGCCTTCTCCGAGCATTAGAAAAAGATTTTGGAATTGGAGCTTTTGAATTAGAGCTTTTAAAATAGTGAACTCCCCTTGGGCGGTTAAGTGTCTTTCAGGTCATTAACTCCTTGTCTGAGAGGGTACAGGCAGAGCCCTTCAGAGAAGCCCAAACTCACGCAGCCCAAGAAGCATTTCCCACCCCCCACTTAGCTTCTTTTATTCTAACTTCCCTCAGTACTTACAAACATCCAACCCACATGACAGGGTCGGTCACATTCATTCCTCTGTTAGACACTCACTGCTGCCAGAGTAGTACCTGGAGGTACAACGGATCAGGCTCTGCCTGAAAGGAGCTCCCAGCCAGCGACGGGCTGTGGCCAACAGTCACTTTTCTTTTTTGATTCAAGGCTCAAGTCAGAAAACGAAAAAAATATGTTTTGTGTTTTTAAGTTAAAAAATGAAGACTTTTACTTGGTCCTGGAAAAGAGACCACTTTCCTGATGAGAAAAATGAGGCTCAGAAAGGAGAGTAGACTCGCCTAAGATCTTAGAGCATGTCAACAGCAGAGCCGAAGCAAGAATTTAATCCATTCCACTCGGGGCTCCCCACCCCATTTACCAAGCCCTCTGGTCTGCCCGGTCCTTGGAACTCAACAGACACGCTTCCCGCATGAGCTGGACCTCCCTACCTAGTGGCTGTGGGATTCACGCTGGGCTGCATGAGGCCAGGCAAGCCCTGCAGCCTGGAACCAGGCACTTCCTGGGTACCCCCGCCCCCAAGGCGTTCTGCTGTTCTGTGCTATACCACCCTGGGGTGGCTCCTGGCGCCCAGAGGCTCCTCCTGCTGGGGGCCTGGCCTGGCCCAAGAGGGCCACAGTACTCACCCCCATAGGGAAGTCTCTGCCGACCCCTGGCTTCCACGGCCAAAACCTAACCGATGGTGGTTCTACAAAGGCTCCCTTCTGCTGGCCCTGACTAGAGCCCTTTTATTTCCCAGTCCCCTTGGTTTGTATGAGCTGAAAAGGCCAGGACTGAGAGGAGATCGCTAGGGGGCTGCATGGGGTCAAAGGTGAGGGGTTGCTCATAATTGGTGTCGAGCAACGTTTCAGATAGTATACTTCCTCAACTTAAAACAAAGGTGCATTGTATGCAGACAGAATGGCTCCAGTTCAGGAGAAGAACCTCTCTCACACATAAATTCAAAATAAGAAATAACAACCAGGTCATTCTAGGATGATGAGGTGGCAGTCCCTGACTGGCCAGAGAACCAGTGAAAAATTACACCCAAGACGATGTGACTGGGCAATGGAGTCTGAGGCAGAAAGGGGTCCTATGGGTGGCTGGTGAGACCTGTGTAAGTACAGCCTTTCCTGGGAATCCAAGATGCCTGGGAGATGAGAGAAGCACAGGCAGAGAAGACTCGCCAGCATTCACAGAAAGAATGAAAACCCTGGTTCCTTCACACATCCCCTCCCTCCAGCAGCTTCTCTGGATGCCCAGCCCTCAGCCTGAGCTTCCAGAGCTCTTCTTGCACGGCTCTATCATATTGTGTAATCATTACCCGTGTATTATCCGTCACATTCATTTTTGTCTCAGCAGAGTCCAGCAAGGTGTCTAACACCCAGTGGGCAGCAACGTTAAGTGAATGAAAGCATGACCCGTTACACAGTGACTGCAATTCGAAGGTACAACTAGGGCAGCAGTAAGCAGCAGCCATCTGAGAGCAGAGGAAAAACCAACAATGAATGAACTACAGGGAAGCTCCCTTAAACAGAAGTCAGAGGGCTGCCCATCCCTCAGCAGCCCCTAAAGCAGCCACGGGACAGCTGTTCTGTTCTATTTCTGGGCTGGGGAGACATATCTTAGAGCTAAAACATATGTTCCCATAATTATCAAAATTGAGTGTTACAAATAAGGGAAGGGGGAAAGTAGCAGGTTCACCTAAGTGAGCTAAGACTTTCTATATCATATACCAGCTCCATCTCCAACTCAACCTCTCTCTTAGAAACCTATGGGCTCAGCGTCACAATTCCAAGTTCAAAGTGGACAAAATCCTGGGTCCCAGTGGAAAACCTTTCTAATTTACAAGGCACATGCTCTTAGTACAAAACTTGCCAACTTACTTTTTCCACGTCTAGATCAGCATCCTTCTTCTTCAAAAAACTGTAAAAGAAAAAAAAAAAAAAAGACATCAGAAGAGAACCGAACACTCTTTGCCTGTAAACCACCCACAAAGCACCACCACAGAATTTTCATTTGCTGCAGACAATCAATTTGCCCACAATTTTTTTTTTCTTGTTCACACAATTGTTGTGAAGTCACACTTGCTACAAACACCTGCCTGCAACTGCAAAGACCTGGCCCCATACCACCAAAGGAAGCCAGCATGAGATCTTAACTTTTCAGAGCCAGGAAAAATAGGGATGGAGGTCTTGAGTGTGTACACACACACACACACACACACACACACACACACACACACACCCCTTCTTCAGAGTGCCTACAAGTCATCCATAGCTGGGACACACTGAAAATGTGTCTCCAAGGTCTTGTTCAACTTACCTCTTGGCTTAAATCTCCCCTTTGTCCCCAGACCCTATCTGCTCCACTTCCTATCTGACTGCGGGTGCGCCTCACTGTCAAACAGCCTTCTTGAGATGGCCCTGTTTTCCCATTAGCTGGGGCTCCCCGCTCCAGGAGGCCTGCCAACCCACCAACCTGCACAACTTGTCCATGGAAATCTAGTCCCAAGATCACCTTAGAACCTTGTGTCAAGCCCCTGGCACAGCTGATGCTGCCTCTGACGGCACCCATGCCCACTTCACATGAATCTTTAAAGTGCCAGGCGCAGGGTGGCAGACCTCCAGCTTGCTCATTCACTCTGCCTACAACCTGCCAGTATTACGGTACCTCATTTATTATTTGTGATTTTAGCTGTTCGAACAAAGCTTCAGTTTTAATAAGGTGTCTAAAGAGAACAATAACAATGGTTGAGTGGAATTACGTTGACAGCAGTATGTTAGGGCAGAAAGTAAAAGGTGTGAGAAATCTGGAAGAAAAAAAGCAGAAACAATTTTTCCTATCTTAGTAGAGACTCAAAGTTGTTTTCAGTATGATTCTTAGCATCTTTCTTCCTGGTCAATGGTTTAAAATACCCCCATCATAAATTACCATCCCTATCAAAACCACCACCCCGCCTCCCTCCACACAAAAGAGAATTTTTGCACTGTTTGAAAGACTGTGTAATTAACAGTCACATCTTTGTTTCGTTTAATCAAAGATGACTCAGAATGAAGGGAAGAAAAAATGACCATGGGGAAGAGAATTAAAAACTCATATATTGTCTTCTGCAGAGGGGCATTCAAATCATGAACTCACTGCAGACACGCGAGAGGAGCAGCACGGAGGCTGGAGGGAGAGGACACGCTAACGAGCTCGCCACAGCCCGCACCTCAGCAACCCACAACCCCCATCTCTTCCTTGCTTCTGAGACATGCTGTCTTGTCCTACCAAACAGGCAATATATGCTTTTTCTTCTGGCTCACCCACTGGGGATCTAGACACTGTTGAGCTGTAAAAAAAAATAAAATAAAAAGGCAATTCCCTCTGTCCAGAAATTTCAACTGGCCTCCCTATAACCAGCAAAGAGTAAGTCAGTACTATGAGAACTTTTCACCAAAGGGAACATCTATACAGTAGAAGTCTGACTTCCACTCTTGAACCCTTTAGGAAGGCTGTCATTCTGATTTATAAAATGGAATGTTCTCATATGCAAGGTGAAAGATTCCTTCATCTGCCACAGAAAGAGCAGTTGGAGAATCGTTACCCTTTTCCAAAGTAGTGAGGAAACTTCGCCTCTCCCATGCACACAGCACAACTGCAGTCACACAGGATACCCAGTTCAGCAACAGGCTCTGAACGAATGAGCCTTCACTCCACGCTACCAAAAGGCAAACTGAAAAGCTGCTTGTAGCTGCTGGCTCACTACTACACGAGGAATCTTACCCATACGCACATATATGCGGCATCATCCAATTTCTTTTTCAGGCTTACTAAACAGATCGAGATAATTAACAAAGACAATACATATACGTATCACCCTGCAGCCAGAGCCCAGAAGGATGTCACAGCGTTAACCTCAAAGTCTCCCAGCAAGCGCACACGGCCTGAGATATTTTTAGGCGCCAGCTCCATTGTTTCAAAGAGGATATGGATGGATGAAATAGAATTGCCTGAAAGTAAAATTCACGTGGTAACCCATTTTGAATGAAGAGTGGCATTAGTTTTTAAAACCAGTTCTATCTTTCTTAAATAAAGGCTGTTTCTGAAAGGTCAAGAGTAAGTAAATTTTGGTCATCAAATGTTTAGGTGAAATAGAGGTAACATTTTATTTCAATGGCTCCTCTATTTAAAAACTTGACCAATTATTCTCCTACTTTATCTGTTTTCTAAACCTAGATTATTGCAATATCCAAGTTTTAAGATTCTAACACTTAAGGCAAGATAGACACCTCCCTCCCCATATGTGTGTATGTGTGTTTACAAATATAGATATGCATATGTGTTTATACAGATATTTTAAATAGTTGACTATTTTGATATAAATGTATTCAGTGGTGGGCTTGTGGGCATTAGGGCATGTTCCATGCTTTTATTCTTCCTGCTGAAGTAGTGCTGATGTTTTGTTTGAGAACATCACTGAAGTGACCCAGATTCCCCACTGGAAAAGGCAGATCCAGAAATGCTGCAAATGTGTGACTGACTGCAGGAATGGAAGCCGAAGGACGAGGCCTGGACCCAGAACGAACCACTCCCCACTCTTCAGATCAGCTCAAGTCCTCCCTCGTTGGCGGAATACACAAAGATTTTTATTTTTAGAGAAAACTCTAAGAACAACACTGAGAAACCCTCAGCTTTGAGTTCCCTCTTGATATAGCCATCCCCCTGCCTCCACTGCTCTCCTATTTCCACCTACACACCTTGCGATAGCACAGTGCTGGCAGAGGAATAACCAGGCCCGGCAAAGGGGCACTGGCCACATGTTCGGAGAATGGCAAGCGACTTGGCAGTGCACGGGGGTGGCTGAGGACGGTGGAAGGCTGGTGGGAGAAAGGTGGGACGTTAAGGCAGAGGCCAGGTGGTGAGAGACAGCATACACCAGCTCAGAAGTCAGGCAGTGAGGGGCACACTTCTGCACCCATCAGTATATCCTCAATCCGCTTCTATCCCAGGAAAGGGCAGAAAAATAGATCCAGCCCCCAGCATATTCCTGGCACTGGACTAAGCATCGTCATTCCAGTCTCACCCACTGTGCTGGGTAAGTAGAAACTTCTCCTAACTGGCCTTCAGGGCTCAGGACAGAATCACTTTCCTGCACCTGTTTCCCTTTGGTCCCATTTCTCTGAAGAACTGGATTTCATCTCCAGTGTGTTCCTACAGCACTTCATGCAGTACCTGTTTCCCTGCCTCTCCTGCTCGAACGCTGGCTCATCTGTGGCCAGGATGGCACTGAGTACAGCGCCTGCCGCATCACAGGCACTTGGGCCGCCTCTGCAGATGGAGGGGTGAAGGGTTGAGAGGGGCAGTGGCAGGGTGACTAATGAAAAACTGACCAGCAGAAATAAAGGAAATGATGCACTGTTGGTGGGAATGTAAATTGATACAGCCACTGTGGAGAACAGTATGGAGATTCCTTAAAAAGCTACAAATAGAACTACCATATGACCCAGCAATCCCACTACTGGGCATATACCCTGAGAAAACCATAATTCAAAAAGAGTCATGTACCAGAATGTTCATTGCAGCTCTATTTACAATAGCCCAGAGATGGAAACAACCTAAGTGTCCATCATCGGATGAATGGATAAAGAAGATGTGGCACATATATACAATGGAATATTACTCAGCCATAAAAAGAGACGAAATTGAGCTATTTGTAATGAGGTGGATAGACCTAGAGTCTGTCATACAGAGTGAAGTAAGTCAGAAAGAGAGAGACAAATACCGTATGCTAACACATATATATGGAATTTAAGGAAAAAAAAATGTCATGAAAAACCTACGGGTGAAACAGGAATAAAGACACAGACTTACTAGAGAATGGACTTGAGGCTATGGGGAGGGGGAAGGGTAAACGGTGACAAAGCGATAAAGAGGCATGGACATATATACACTACCAAACGTAAGGTAGATAGCTAGTGGGAAGCAGCCGCATTGCACAGGGAGATCAGCTCGGTGCTTTGTGACCGCCTGGAGGGGGGGATAGGGAGGGTGGGAGGGAGGGAGACGCAAGCGGGAAGAGATATGGGAACATATGTATATATATAACTGATTCATTTTGTTGTGAAGCTGAAACTAATATACCATTGTAAAGCAATTATACTCCAATAAAGATGTTTAAAAAGAAAAAAAAAAAAAAAGAAATAAAGGAAATGAAACCACGCTGCATCAGGCTGACCCGCTGCCTCCTGCACGTACGAGCAGAGTGGGTACTGGGGAAGGGGTGTAGAAACCCAGGGTGCACCCACATACCAGGCACACATACACACATAACCAGAAGACAACCTGTTCTTTAAATTTAGTCCTGTGTCTTTAGCTACAAATAAAGGACAAAGATCCAATCTGGAGATTCTACTGTTATTATTATTATTTTTTTTTGCGGTACGCGTGCCTCTCACTGTTGTGACCTCTCTCGTTGTGGGGCACAGGCTCCAGACGCGCAGGCTCAGCGGCCACGGCTCATGGGCCCAGCCGCTCCGCGGCATGCGGGATCTTCCCCGACCGGGGCACGAACCCGTGTCCCCTGCATCGGCAGGCGGACTCTCAACCACTGCGCCACCAGGGAAGCCCTGCTGTTATTTTTAATATTACCCAGTGTTTCCTTTCTACTTAAAAAAAAAGTTACTGGGAAACCATTCAATACATTAGAATCACTATGATTCAATACATTAGAATCATAATCACGTCTTGTATAAGGTGGAGATTTAAGGAAGGGCCATGATGAATCCAAGATTTAAATCATGGTCCAGGCTTCTGTTTGATTATTTTAAGAAATGGACGATTGAGAGAGAAATGAGGGATACTTTTCTCCTGCCACAGAGTCTCCTCTATTCCCAGTTCAACCCTTTTTACTACTTGCAAAAGACTTAAAATATTCATTGACCTGCCAAAAAACATCTGCACGTTACTAGACACGTCTCCACATATTCACGTCTGAATGGCTTCTTTCTGCTCCAACGATCACAGATCTATTCAATCAAAACTCAAGTGAGAACTCAGAGCTGTACGTGGTGTAATGTCAGTGGCGACTGAGGATAAAATGGCCATTTGATAGCAGCTTCCATAGCGAGCGTGTCAACAGGGACAGTGTTCCTTCGGTTATTCTTAACTTAGGATCCAAGGCACAAAAAAGACCAGGCAGGGCCAGACTCTGCCACAATTCCAAAGAAAGCTGAGACACATACAGAGTGCACACAGAAGCGCCTCAATGTTCTCTGGCGAAGGGGGGCGGGGGCTCCTGGCTCCCTGCCTGCAGCCCGGGAACAGGCCCACTCTCACAGTGGGCACCCGGGGCCTCCACAGCTGCACACAGACACGCAGGGCACCACGATCTGCTGTGCGCCCCACAGCTGGGGCAGGCCCCGGGACGGGACCCAGCTCAAACAAGGCCTTCCGTTGTGGCGTATTCCTCATGGCCCCGTTTCCCCAGGAAAAAATGTTTTTTCCTCTGGCCATTCATTCTGGCCCCAGACGAGCTCATTCTCCCGTGTCTTCCTGCACACGTGAACCTTCTAACAAGGTCCGAGATGGCAGCAAAGGTGTGAGATGGCAGCACCTGCCACTCTTCTCCCACCTTACCCAACCCTAGTAAGGGCACAAGGATACGTGCACGTTCAGAATGGTGAGGGGCACAGGGCAGTGAAGAGCCTGGGAACAAGTCGATGCCACGTCCAAGGGCATCTTCAGCACCCTGACATCAAGGGGACCCCGGAGGAATTCAAAGGAAAGGGGCTAGTCTTGGGGAGGACAGCAAAGGTGGCTGGAGAACACCCTTGAGTCTCCCACATAAGGAAGACATCATGGGCCTCGGCCAATGTCGGATACACTTTGTTCTACTACCTCATTCTTATTTCTTTTGTATAAATATTCACTCACCTCACTGAAAATCTGCAAACTCTGGGACCCCTGTGATGACGGAGCTTTCACCTCCGGCCAGTGTTTCTACGCACATATAAAAGTTACCCCTAGTGGAGCGCTGCCATCCTGCCTGTCACAACCGACAGCACACATAACCTTCTGAGAGAAACAAACAGGAGGGGGAGGCACCTCAAGTATGAACAATGTACCCAGTACAATTAACTGCAGGGTCTACTGCAAGCAGTAAGGCACAAGCGTAGGCTCTACCACCCAATGATCCCTCTCACCACTATGAATTACGCTCCAAAACACAGAATTTTGGTCCACAGCCAGGGAGGAAGCAGTTGGCTTGGAAACCAAGTTCTGTCCTAGCTCTGCTGTTTATTTGCTCTGCGATTGGGCAAAGGGAGAGGGTACACCAACAGTCACATATTAAACAACCCACAGGGGCCGGGCAGGTAAAAGAAATGAATGGAGCAGGTGAGACGGGGCTGGGGTGAGCTGAAGTGCCCTGCCCCATCCCAAGAGGACAGCTGCAGCACTGCCTTGGGAGGGCTGTTATCATGAGGGAAGGCAGGCTCAGTTTTGCCAGACCTTCCAATTTTTTGTTTTCTTTCAAGAGAAGCTGGAAATCTCAGTTTTTATACAAAAGTGCCCAACTTTTAAATGTTGGTTTAAATTTTTAAAATGCACCATGTGGTCCAACAAAACATAAATGAGGGTATCGTACAGCCCATAGACTGGTTTGCTATCTTTGTAAGTCATAAGAGCTATCCCTTGGTTTCTCTTTCTGTTAAATAGGAAGTTGATTTCTATCTGCCCACGACTTGGGGTTTATTTAAGAGCACAAAAGGGGTTTTTATTATCATATAACAAAAAATCCAAGTACATTCAGATGCACGAAGCAGGGTAACCCAATCTCTTATTTTTTTTAAAAAACCAGGGTTTACACAAACGCTCACACCTGGGGCTTGATGTTTTGTAGAATTATTGGAAATGTATACTTCTACATGATAGCTTCTAAAAAAACAAAAGAGGTAAATTGTAATAGTCTTAGAGGATGAGGGGTGAGTAAGTGGAGTGAGTGGTGGGGTAAAAGCTTGCTTGGAATGGCTTTGATTTTTTTAACAAATGCTATGTGGAGACCAGTAGTGGAGACAGCCCTCTCGAGCAGCTCTGCCATCAAGGGCAGCAGGGATGTGAGGTGGCTGCCACAGGAGAACACGAGGCGAAGATAACATATTTAAAAAATGGATGAAATTATAAATGTGTGTATGTTGATGGAATGAACATGTTAAAGCAAACAGACAAGCAAGCAAAAAAAAAAAAATCCAAGTACTAACTAAAAGAACTGTGTCAGCAAAATACTAGACAGTGTTGGGTGCAGTAAAAATTTTATTAGTAAGAGTTAAAAAGCCAAGATCTAGTTATACAGGTTTTCCTAAACAAGAAGTCAGAAAAAAAAGAAAAAAATCTTTACTACAACACACACTGTCCCACATTTTACACTGTGCCATTTCTGTATTTGTCCTTTTTAGCCTACTTCTAGCAGAGTCTCTCTCTTTGCTAAAATACATTAGTTGCCATGGAAACGATGTCATAGTGCGTAAAACCATTTACTGTCCTTGGAAAGGCATTCGTGATAAAACTGAACGGCAGCATGTTTTAAAAAGAGATCCAACAGAAAGCAGTTGTGTAAGAACACAAGATCTCAAAATTGTGACTTCAAAGTATTCCTCCACCACCACTGTCACATGGCCCTGTTTCCCCCAAATCAACCAGAGAAGCACTTTTCCCTGTTACAGACACCAAGTATATGCAAAACAAAATCTCTGACCTAATGCTGGAGAAAACAATAGACTCACTAGAATTCACACTTGCCTCCCTGGGTGGAGGGAGGGGGCGGGAGGGGGATGGGAGACTGCAGAATCAGGATAGTTTGGAGGCATCATAACATCTCTGCTAGCGGGTATGATTTAGTCCTGTGCTACATTCTGCTGTCCAACTTTGTAATCAGAGGTAGAAATAATGTTCAGGACATAGAGATTGAGACTTGTATTCCTTATCCCCAAAGATTAGCAAGACACTCCCTCTTTTTTCCTTTCATCAACTCAAATCATATTCACTCCTTTGAGAAAATACATTGAGCATCTCTCATGTACCACACTGGGGAAGAAAACAGACAGGCGAGGTACATGGCACCAGGAAGCTTAAAATCTAGCGGGGCCAGCTGGGCGGGTGGGAGCTTAAGAGGCTTCCTGGGCCATGTGAAAAGCTCGACTTTATTCCAACTCAAGAGGACGGCACTGAGGGTTGTTACCCAGCAATGTGGTCTCAGTGGATTTTTAAAAGCTTGCTCAGCTGTGGGACTGGAGCCAACAGTAGAGGAGGGCAGAGTGGTAGTGTTATCAGAACAGCCTGGCCCAAAGAGGACAGTACAAAGCAGACGGAGAAATGTGATCTCTAACTAGGGTGACCTTAGGCCATGGCTTGTCTGTGAAAGCGCTAGATTACACCCATTGTCCCAGCAGCCTGTCAGATGAAGCTTTTGTCCAGATGTTTCATTTTTTAAACCAAGGACTGTTATTAAGAGTTGCATTAAAATGCACCAAGACTGGCTTCAGCCATGGTCTTGCCTACCAGTGATGAGACAACTGCACAGTGAAGAGAATTTTCTTTCTTACGTGTGATTAAGTCTGAATGGTAACCAATGACAATCCACCTCCTTTCCTGTCCTTTTCCAATCTTGGCTGCAGTAAATACCTCTCTTTCAAGGAAAACAGGCAGGATGCTCACCAATAAAATAAAGAGCAGTTGGACACGAGCAGCTGGGGCAGCTAACTCCTCCCATTCTCAATTGGTAGAGCCCCTGCCAGACACTGGATGTACTGACCAGTTGTGCTGACCCCTACTGCAGCCTGAGATGCACAAAACACTCGTCAGAAGGATCCATGGGAAACAGAAAATTACAAGTTAGGTGTCTGTGAAATATTTGCAGGAAACAGACCTTTTCAAGAATGGTGTGAATGCTCTCATTACAGTGTTTTTGTCATTTATCTATTGTTACTCTATTTTACTTTGCAATATCCTCTTCAGCAGCAATGGACTGAAAAAGAAAAAACTGCAAATTAAATGAAAAATTACTGAATTTTTGTTTGTTTAAGAAAGCTGACGATGTTAGCTGGCACAAAGTGTTCATTGGTATTATTCACCATGGTATCCTTAACGATATCATTCACTAGATAAGTCCAGTCTGCTGAAGAAGCATCAGTAACTACTTCAAATGTTAACAGTTATTGTAACAAGACTGTGCCCAAGGATGACAATTCAACACAGGCAGCTATGGAAGGTTCACTGACACAGCACTCTAGGAAGCATGACTTTTCCTTTAGATCAAATGCTATTCTATGTTGATTCCGCATTATTTTTAAGTTCAGGTTTTTTTTGTGCACATAGGAAAAGTGAAGTGAGAGCTTTAATGTGTTGGTTTCATTAGCAGAAGAAAACACCACACAAATGATTCCAGTTGTATGTTAGTATTAACAGGTGTTTTAAACAGAAGAATCAATTAATTTCAATTATGGTTTGATTTTTTTCCCCCATCTATTTCCTGGGATCAAAATGAAGCTGGTGGAAGTTCATTTTGTCACAGATGCAACATTTCATGCTAGTGTGACTGCTACTGTCATTTGTCAAAAGTTTAACACGAGATGAAATTATTTGATTTTGCAGAATACAAATACAAATTTTGTGATGCTATAAATAATTGTCCTTACTAAATCAAGAAATCTATGGAGCAGAAAGTTATTTGACGTGGGTGTGGCATACGCACAATTCATAACTGCATTCAAACAAGTGGCTATATCCTACCAACTCAAAATAAACTAAATGCAGAAATTGATAAATAGTTAGAAAAACTGGAACTCTGAAATTTTTGTGATAAAGTGCTTTGTGAATACAAAAAACACTTCAGCATGGTAGTACACGCCTTCTATTTGCCGCCTGTCATCATCAACTAGGTTTTAGAAATGTTTGAGAAATGACTCTCTAAGTCAACCTAAGTGTGCCATGCTGGTATGTGGATGAATCCTGTAAAGTCTGGGTGTGTTCTGTTGCAAAACAGTTGGAAATCTTTGCTCAAAGTAGTGAATGAAGTGCCAAAACACTTCAGCTTTTAAAAAGCATTTAACAAAGTGCAGTTACTGAAAACAAGGCTTGTGGAGAGGAAGATGTTAAAATTTATCCCAACAAAAGCAAAGGAAGCCACTAAACACATTAGACAATTCAGTGTCCAAGATTTAATTCTGAAACAGTATTACAGATATTTTGGAGTATCTCAACTTGTGGCAATGTTTTGATGATGTTCCTGGTTTTAACTGGATACATTTATATTCTGTACCACAATGGAGTGAAATTATGAATGATCTATGATTTTGTGTCACCTAAATGTGATACAGCATTCAAAAGGACCACAGGGGGACTTATTTTCATGAGTTTTGCCTTATAAAATTATTTATTCAAGATAAGAATCCTGAATGGGGGTAAAAGAGTTGTGAAAATACTTGGGCTAAAATGTTCACACATTTCGGTGTGGAAAAAAAAGTTATTCTGAGAAAAGCCTCCATTTAGCAGAATTTGCTCTGAGCTTATGTGCATCTGTAGAAAGAGTTATTTTCTCAGTTAAAAATATTGTGATGTATACATAAATGCGAATTGAAGACAGTAATAGTTTCAAATATTAACTATAAAACACAACTTTGAAGGAAATTGCAGGCAACTCTATGAGAATTAAAAACAATTCATCCTTTATAAAATAACACTGACATGAGAATTAAAGACATATGGCTGAAAAACTGGCTAAAGTGAGTGAATATGTACCAAGAATAATTATCATCTTATGTTCTTTTTCTTGTTTAGATAACCAGTATCAAAAGATTTTTTTTGCTCTAATGTATAGGGACATGTTTTTAAGTTTTAGGAATTTTATTTTTGAGAAGATTGTGAATAAAACTATTTCATAGGTCAAAAATATTATGAAAATGATATCAGTTAATAAATCAGCACTTTTTTTTTCAAGTTCTATAATTTAAATTATTTTAGTGACTCCTTTCAAAAAATGTTATGGTCCCCTAGCCCTCGCTCTCTTGGCTCCCCCAAGAGATGAGAGAAAATATGAGATGTATTTATGTTTTGAGAAGATGTGTTCAAAGTGTCGCCGTAATTTTCTAGTAGGAAAATACAAAAAGCAGTATCCCAACAGGCAACTTTCCACCTGACTCCGCCCCACCAAACGTATGCTTTTTAAAGCAAAACGGAAGACTTCCCTTCCAAAATTACTAGGCATTTCAAGAAACAGCAGGTTTTAAAACATCCTCTTAAATGCAACATCATCCTCGTATGACTGTCGGAGACAAAATGTATTCAAAAAGAGCTAACTGGTTTTTTTCCCCCTCTCTCATTTGAGTGTTCTGGTAACTACTTATGAATTATACTTGGAAATGAATCCCTTCATAAACTCATGCTTTATTTAGTACATGAGGATTGAATAAAAATGAACTGCTTCTCCCCTTATAGTCTGTCAGAGACTGTAATTTCTAGTATTCACCCTGATACCTTTAAAATATGGAACTAAAGGATCACACCCCGTAAGAATTACCTTCGAGTCTCCAGCATCCCAGTTAAGTTCATTAGAGAAAGGCCTGAAATGCTAATACTTTCCATTGACCTGAGACTCCATGGCAACCGAGGTCCTTCCTTCCAGGACACGGGGAGGAAGTGCCGCCAACTAAACAATGGGAAGCCCAAGTTCCCCACTGCACTTTGGAATATCTGGTGGACAACTCTGCTCCTTGAGAGGACAGATCTTCCCACTTCTTGCCCAAAATGAACCTAATACAGGTAGGCTAAGCCACAATTTACCCAAAGGAAAAAGCATATTATAGGAATACAAGTAAGCAAATTTGCCACCATCACCATCACCATCATCATCCTGTTAAAATACAGCTCAAACGCAACGTAGAAGGTTTGAAACGTATACTTCCTACTCAGCTGCATACATTTCTCCATAGTTGAATTCAACTTGATCATGACCACTGCATTTCTGCTGATGGTAGAAAAAACAATCTCGCTACTTCAAGGTAACTTGCTCTTCAGATTTAAAATTTTCGTTGCTTCAGGGCAATTAGTCAAATTGAGCTCATCTCAGACTGCCTCTCAGGGCTGTGTTCCTTTTCAAAAGGGCTGTGTTCCTTTTCCTCTCCCTCCTTCCCCAAGGGGGAAGATTAGAGACCACCACATGATGGGGCGAGGACCTGGTCCAGGCACTGCCCTCTAAGCCCTCACTGGCCTCCCTGGGATGTCTCATCCCTTTGTTTTGGGTGCTAGCCTGGTTCTGCTGATGTGATTGGTGGAAACCTGCAGCCAGTCTTCAGCCTGGCCCAGTTCATTCTGTGCCCTCTTCAACCTGACCCGGGGACTCTCCCGCCCAGCTCCTGCAGCACCTCCGCATTTGTCCTAGGGGGCCTGCAGGATTGTTGGGATTTCTCTTACATCACACGTAAGCTTTGGGAAATGAGGGGAAGGCATATCACCTCAGGGCTGTCTCTGCCTAAATATGCCCCAATGCAGGGTCCACTCCAATGTGGCTTCCTTCCAGATAACCAGATGGGGGCGGGGCAGATTCTCCTCCGCCCACCTGGAGTGCAGCATCTCAGTGACCCATTCATTTTTTATCTCTAGCCTCCTCCAAATCTCTACAAACTCCATCCTCCAACCCAGGAAGGCACTTCCTCCTTCCTGCAGCCTCCCCATCCTGCGTGGCTGACTGTACAATACACGCCACGTCTTCTGAGATCTGGCTCCTCGGAATCCGCAAATCACTTTGCTTCTAACAAAGCCTGCCTCTCTTAAATGAAGGCCTGGGCTAACTCTGGTCTCCAAACATGCCTCAAGGTCCTGTTTTGGAAGTCAAAAGCTGAACAATGTCTTCTTTGTCTTAGGCCATACTCTGTCCTTCCCCCGAAGTAATGGAATCCTCTGCCTCAATGAGGGAGACTAACAGGGCAACAAGAATTAGAAGGAAGGGAAAGTAAATTGAATACTAGTTCAAAGTATTATCCCCACTGAACCAGCTGGTCATAATGCAAGTTCTCAGAGGTCCCAGAATACTCATCCAGGATTTTTAAAAAGTGCAACATACTGACATGTCATTTTTCTAGAAGATACCATTTATACATAATTTGAACCAAGGGCAAAAAGGGAACTATGGCTTCCATTTTCTTGAATTCTTTATATAGGAATTATTGTCCTTGATCTCTATTCTACTGTTGAGTGGATCCATTCAACAGGAAGCCACCTTGTTCAGCATCGTTTAGAACTCTCCACCTCCTGGGTTTCTTCTTCCCAGGGCCTTCTCGCCTTTGCCTCTCCTCCTCCGTATATGATGGGTGTGTTCACCCATCATATCCCTAAAAGCTCAGGCCCTTCCTTGCCTTATCCGTCATCCCAATTCCAGCTCACTCCCCTATCCAGCGTGAACCCTACTTTCAGATAATTCAACTGATGCTTTATCTCTTAGAACATCTTCTTCATTTGACTATTCAAACCAACTCTCACCACAAGGTCAGATTTTCCATTCCAGAGTGACAAGTACTACCAAGCAAAGTCACAAAACTGGGCTAAAGGGACCCATTAAAAATACTTACAAATTCCATAGGAGCCTCACTATTTCTCTGTCATACTTTTTGTCCATCTATTAACACATTATCCTATATTATCCTGGCTGTTTGGGCTTTTTCTATATTCTCCAAGTCTCCCTCCCATCCCCAAATCTTCCAACCTCGGATGATGGCTCAGCCTCCAATTTTACTGAAAACTTTCAGGATACTCCACGTCTTTGAACTGCTTTTCACATAAAAATTTCACTGTCATCTTCACCTATCTTGAAGCGACAGTTTAAAATCACACATGTAAAGTACTGTGCCTACCCTTTAGTAGTCATTCAAACCTACAAATACCTTCCTCATCTGTTCTTTCTCCCTCCGAGTTACTGCTAATTTTTATCCTTTTGAGGGCTACAGTGGGTTGAATGGTAGCCCCCCAAAGTATGTCCATCTGGAGCTTGGGAATGTGACCTTATATGGAAAAAGGGTCTTTGCAGATGTAATTAAGGATTTTGAGATGAGATCATCTTGGATTAGGGTGGGACCTAAATCCAGTGACAAGTGTCCTTATAAGAGAAGGCCATGTAAAGACACACAGAGGATAATGTTGTGTGAAGATGAAGGCAGAAACTGTACTGATGGGTTTACAAGCCCAGGAAAAACAAGGGTTGCTGGAAAGAGGCAGGGAACAGAGTCTTCCTGAGCTGACACCTGAACCTCAAGACTTCTGGCCTCCAGAACTGTGAGAGGACATTTCCTGTTGTTTGAAGCCACCCAGTTCATAGTCATTTGTTACAGCACCCACAGGAAACTAATACAAGGGCTCCTTCTATACCTGACATGATCAGGTATCAGGTCGTGTCCCCCACCGACTCTTTGTTGATCCCCTTCCATCCATTACACCTCTCTCTCCAGCCTCACCAACATCACCCTCTTTAGTGGATCATTTCTGCATGTTCTAGCTCATCCAGGAGGCACCAAGAGCCCAGCTGAGTGTCCTGGTGGGGAGTACAAGCAAGACTCCTCCCACAGTGACAGTGCTGGCTGGGATATTTCATCCCCTGGAGACAGAACCTCTGTCACAAGCCAGGGATGTGAGATCAGGGACGGCACTGGGGCTCCCCTTGAGCCCCCTAGACTGGGGACTCTCAACACTTTGCCACACTGGACTCTTCTCCGTATGGCATAGTTGGACTGAGGTACAATCAGAGAAAGTTTTCCAAACGCCAATCCTCCTTGTTATACCCTTAGGTATAAACTAACCAGAACTTCCCAGGAGCTACTGACACCCACAGAGGCATGTGGCTCTGCTCAGGACACGGTAGTCCTTATAGGTTCTTCCCAGCCATACCTCACCGGCCTTCAGTGAGCAATCCTTGGCCCCTTAGAGAACTACCTCCAAGTCTCAGCAGTCTGAAGTCAAGAATCTGTTGAAATAATAACCATAAGACACAGGGAATTATATGGTCAACCGCACTTCTATGAACAGAAGGGTGTGGTATGGCATATTATCTGTGCTTTGGCCCTAACCTGCTGACAGAATTAGAAGCTGGTATCATTGCATTTTCAACCAAGGAGGGGAAACATAAGGTGGAACCTAAAACATCATGTGCAACCAAACTCTGAATTCTATCCCATGACTCTGAGGATCCACCAATGCAGAGGACCTGATGTGTTATCCACAAGAGGAAAATTTACTCGAGATGCATCTCATTCCAGAAGTACCGAGAACACTTTTAAGACCTCCCAACTTGGAAGCTTAGAATCAAGATCTACAAGCATTTAATAAATCCACATTTCAGTGCAGTGTTTCACGGCACAAAGCAAATTAAATGAGGTGCACTTTCAGCCTTCTAGAAGCTTGCTACTGAAAATGCACAGTATTGACACTGACGTACCAAAGTGACTGAACAGGAACAAGGTGGATAAATACGCGAAGTGGTGATATTATACGCTGGCCAAGGGGAGAGTGCATCTTGTTAGTGGCGCGTGATCTCCCACATTGAAGGTGGTGCTTGTGGCAGTGGGGAGGCGGGCGGGGAAAGCGCTGAAATCATAGACAGCGCGTGGGGAAGGAAGGAAAAAAGTTCACTACCGCTTTCCAAAGACCATAATGGCTTTTCAAGCAACAGTGAAGCATAAGGTCCACCCCTTCCCCCTCTCTGCTGTTAGCAGTTGGCCAATATCTACAGAAGGTGTTTTTAATGCTCTCCATCCCTCGGATACATTAAACCTGGCATCCAGGTGAGGATTAGGCAGGCAAAGCCATTCATGAGGAATCACAGAGAGCTTTCCACAGGGAGCTGAGAAGACTCTTAATGAGGGGCTGACAAACACTGCCTGTGTGCTGTTGAGTCTTTTGTTACAGAAATGACTCAAGTAGTCCCTCCCCGCAACCATGGAAAACATTTTATAAGGTTTATTGTCAATCACTCTGTGGAAGGATATACAGAGGCTGTGGTTGGGTTCTAGTGTTAAATCATTACTCTGTAGGACCTTAAGTCTCAGCTAAGGAGATTCTCCAGATATGCCAAATGAACAAAATGAATGCATGGAAAGGAAGGCACCCTCACAGCTACAGCTGGGTTCCATGTGGCTGAGGGACTCAGCTAAATGCTACTGTGAGAGGTCCAGCCATGGGCAGGTGCACAGTAGGTGAGCCTGCCTCCTTCCGTTTCCCCAGGCTCCACAGACCTTCAGGCACAATACCAGTGGTCCATTCTGCCACTTTTCCCTCTTCTATAACTCACTGTTGTATTTTTCCAGTTTCTTCCAGATTTTGAAACATTCTGCATTTCTCCCTGGTCTTGGACATCATTGTGCACTATTGGTAACTTTGTTGTTTTTGGTGAAAATCTTATTGATGAAAACCTGATGACTGAGGGCAAAGAAGTAACTGTTGCCCCGACCACCTTAAATTTTTAACGAAAAGCTCAAGATTATGGATAAAAGATCTTTAAACACATACCATTCTCAGAAGACAATGGTGGTTCTGAAGACAGTATAGGACAGTCCCCGTACCTACATCACATGGGTCCATAGAGAGTGAATCTAGTGCCGTCAGAAACTACAGAAGCTCCATGTCCAAGGAGATGCCAGCCTAGCCTCACAGATGGGGAGGAAACCAGCTACATATTCCAGCACTCTGCCCCCAGGGCCTATCTAAATAAATACCTGCTGAGTATCTACACCATGAATGACAGTGTGCTACAAGCTACAGGGGGACAAAAAACCCCAACATTTTTGCACATATGAGGCCAATGGTCTGTTGAGAAGGCAGGACCCACATACACAGATTTCCAGGAGACCTGGCTTCTAGTCTAAACTAAGTGAGGAACTGCATGTATGACCTTGGGCAACTCACAAAATTCTCTGCTCCTTGGATTCCTCATATCAGGATTTAACTAACAACACAAGGCATCATTTCTTAGGAGGCAACTGAGAGGCACACAGGTTCAATGCAAGAGAATGAGACGAGGGGAAGCTGCCCAGGGCTGGGATTCCAGCTGGGCCTTGAGAAATGGATAGGGTTCCCGGGGAAAGGAAGGGCTGGGGAGTCCAGGAAAGGAAAGCAAAGGCCAGAACACGTATTCCATACTAATGAGATACTATGTTGACATCTGGAGAATCAAGTGTTAGCGTGATGGTGAATGAGGTGAGCCAGGAATGCCTCAGAAAATGGAGATGGGGGAAGGCGTTGAATGCCAGGCTAAAGGATTTGGCCTTTCTCCCGTTCACTGGGTTGTTAGGGGACAAGGCAAAAGAACCAGTATTTACATCAGCCAGCACATGAGTTTTGACATGGATCAACCACCTCCTCAACTCAAGCTAGGAAGCGTAGGAGTGAAGCAACTGGAATCATTATTTGCAAACCACAGGAGAGCCTGAAGGACACAACGTATCACGAGAATATCGATCGGGCAAAGGCACACACAAAGTACAGCTACAGAACTGGCATTTTCAAGCAGGAGATGGTGATAAAAGGTACAGAATGACAGAGCGTGAGAGTTCATTAACAACTCAGCTCCTGTAACTGAAAATGATGAGGGGCTATTTGTATCTCTAGGAGGTCAGACAATAAAAAGGTGAACCCCTCCAAACTCTGAGAGCAAACAAGAGAAACCTTTAACAGAAATCAGTGATTTTCAAATATCCTTGCGTGCATATGCCTAGCTACGGGAAGCGTATCACACAATTTCTGGAATACAGTTCAAATTGAAATAAAAGTCCAATTTTACAAGTGACAACATTTGCTATTGTTACTGCTTCCAAACAGATACTACAATGTGTGGAAATGAAGGAACTCGTTGGTGTTTATTTGCCTATTCAGTAGAATTTCAATTGGGCAGAATTTCACAGAAATACAGATTCAGTAACTTTTTCTGGGGATTAAAAGAAGAAAGGATTGGGAAAAGTGCCCTGGGCTTTGTTGCGGTAAAGGCAATCTGACTCATTTTTAATTTTCCATTAAAGCCCTACTTTTCAGTATAAAGCAGATGGAATCCTTATACAACTCCTTGAAAAGCTTACTATTTTTGGGTACCTCCAAGATGGAAGCTCTGAAGAAAATGAAAGTGTTTGAATTCATCAGATGAAATCCCACCAGCACATTCAAAAGGAGCAGGTACTTAGAAATCTTAAAAATACAAGATAAGAGGTCTTTCTGTGACAGATTTCTGACCCCAGCCTCCCCCGGGCTTAGTTCCCTCTGGCTCTGGCTGATGGGTGGTTTTTTGCCACTTCAACAGCCAGCTCGCCCCACTGTGGCTGAGTCACTGTGCTTCTTCATTCCTCGTCTTTCAGAAGCTGCCTCCCCGATGGCTCCATCCTCAGGGCCATTCTCATCTACAGGAAAGATGTCAGTGTTCAACCCTGGCCACCTCATACCTCCTGAGTCAGAACTGCGCCTGGGACTATGCATTCTCTAAGACCCTCAGAGGACAGTCATGCAACCAAGGCCCCAAAGCTCTTTCCGTATCATGAGATAAGGCCTGGTTAGACATACCCTGTTTGTCTTTCTGCCAGAGTGGATGGTAGAAACAAGAGGGTGATCTTTACTGTGTGTGGACTGTGAGGTACTGGGCTGGGAGGCGGAGGGCACTGCCTCTAGCCTGCGGTTTATAATCTTGTTTGAGAGTTGGAACAAATTTAGTGTTAAGAGCATTGATTCTGGAGCCAGACTGTCTGGGTTCAGACCCCAGCTCTGCTTACTAGTTGTGTGACCCTGACCAAATCACTTCACCTCTAGGCCTCAGTTTCCCCATCTATCAAATGGGAATAATAACGACAGTACCTCATGGAATACTGCTGGGTGTTCAGCTGGCAAATCAACCACGAATAAGACACAGCCCGACTTGAAAGAGCTCCCAAGTCAGGGCAAAAGACCAGTGTCTTCCCACTGTCCGACCCAGCTGACTCCACTCTGCCTTAGAAGTCAGGCTGCGATGAGGGTGATGATGAGGCAGTAACCAAGTGCCATGGGAGCCCAGAGACAGGACCAAAGGGGGGCTTCCCAGAAGGTAAGTCTTGAGTGGAGCCACAGAAGGAGTGGGGCTTCCCTGGGGGCAAAGGTGCCTTTGTATCCCCCAAAACCTAACACAGAAGTAACTGCAATGCAAAGGCAAGGAGGCTTGAGAGTGCGCAGGGAACGAAGAACCACAGCTTTGGAGCAAAAGCAGGTGCAAGTTTGGGAACCAGACACACCTGGCTTCACTAGTAATTAGCCGTGTGACAATGGGCAAGTTACTTTACCTTTCTGAGCCTCAATCTTCCCATTTGACCCTGCCTCATCGAGTTGTTATAACTAAGTAAATTACTGTACGTAAAGCACTTAAGGCCTCTGGGATTCAATAACAAAGGTAGCTATGATTATTTTTCTGGTATATTTAGGGAGAGGTGAGTGGCTGTGGGGTGCTAAGTGCTTTTTTACACTATCACAGAGGGCAATACAGGTCAGAAATAAGTAGTCCTCAGGAAAGGCCTTCTGAATTCAAATCAGCAATGGGCTAAGACTTTCCCACACCTTATTTTTTTTCTCCCCCAAACACAGTTAATGGGTGCTCAGTACTCATTTGCTCAAACCAATGGGTGCTGCCTAAGGTCACGGGTGGACAGAGGCACAACAGGTGATGATCTCTGCATGCAAAGAAGACCCAGCAACAGGACTCCAGTCTGCTTCACAGCCTGAGCAAGACACGACGCAGGTCATTTTGGAAGCAGGCTGAGACGAGAGGGAAAACACTCTCATCCAAACGAGAGCTCTCCAACTCAGGGCCTTACAAACGTTGTTAAACTTTCATGAGTCAGTTAGCATTATCTTTTCTTCCCACGTTTTTATTAGACCATAAATCCAGTTCAATTTATATCCTTCCAGGATTACTGTGTTCTAATCAAGTCCAGAGCGCCACTTACTCCGAAGTTGTCTGAACTACATGTCACCCACGTCCAATTGGATAATACCGTTCAGGCTTCTCATGTGTTTTAGTAGCCAAAAATTAGATTTGCTCAACTAGAAACACGGAAAAAAATTACTTTCCTCTAAATAACCCAAATCACCTTTTTTTCATAGGAACCAAGTGCATGAAACTCGTAACTCACGGGGCTTTTTCCTATTCTGTGGTTTATTCTACCTTCAGAAAGTCACGATGACATTCTGAAGTCAAACTCAAGGGATGCACATTGAAAATAGGTTAAAACTCTGGTTATCTAAAACAAAGATATCCTTTTATAGGGCTAACTTCAAAGTACTTTTATGTTTTCTATTGAAGAATAAAAAAGGTTCTGCATTTCTTAAGAAGACTTGCTAAAAATGCTATTTTCCATCATACTATTTCAACTAATTTCCTATGTTTTCCAATAATTCTTGATTCAGAACTGACAATCACCCACATCTCTTTCTAAAATATTCAAAATGTCCTTTTCTGCACAGAATACATTTTTTTTTTTTTTTTTTTTTTTGCGGTACACGGGTCTCTCACCGCTGTGGCCTCTCCCATTGCGGAGCACAGGCTCCGGACGCGCAGGCTCAGTGGCCATGGCTCACGGGCCCAGCCACTCCACGGCATGCGGGATCCTCCCGGACCAGGGCACGAACCCGCGTCCCCTGCATCGGCAGGCGGACTCTCAACCACTGCGCCACCAGGGAAGCCCCAGAATACATTTTTACCCTCCCTTCCCTAAGGGATATATGTGTCAGATGTACACATGTTACGTGTATATGTATGTATCTACATATATACACACATGAACCACAGCAGCAAACACACAGCTTTTCTATGTGTGGGGTACTATTCTGAGCACTTTACATGTATTAATTATGGACCCCACACAGCAAACCTTTGAGGTAGGAACTATAACTCCATTAAAAGGTGAAGAAAGGGAGGCACAGAGAGCTTAGGTAACTGGGTCCAGCTCACACAGCTGGAAGGGGTCAGACCAGGACCACACCCCGAGTCCATGCTCCTGACCACAGCCCTCACCTGGGCTGAAAGGGTTGAAACCTGGCTTTAAGTGGTGACTGCCACCTTGGCACTTAGCCACTCGGGGCCTCATTTTTCCTCATAAGTAAAATGGACGTGCTGGACTACATGATCTCTAAGTCCCTTACTATTCAACTGCCTACAAGATACTTTGACTGGAAAGTCCAAAGTGTCCGTGATAAAGTCATCATTTAAACACCCACTCCCTGCTGCTTTTACTGCGTTGCTTGTCTGCATGTCTTTCTCCACCTACTTCCCAAGGACCCCCCTCTGCCTCTCCCCTCACACAATATGCTACCTCACCCTCTCTTATTCTGTCTCTTTGGCTCCACCCCCACTTCCGTGCAGCACCTCATCTATGGCTCATCTGAGTTTCCACAACTACCTTCCCTGCATCTGTCTTGACCACCTCTGGCCATCAGCCCACAGTGTGGCCAGATGGATCTTTGTAAAACAAATCAGACCAAAGTGGCACCTCTACTTACAACTCTTAAATGGCATTCCTGACATTTAAGTACTCTTCCACCAGCCCCATCTTCTCCCTCTGTCCATCTCTCTACCACCCTCACCCACCCTGAACGACTTGCAGTTTCCTAAAAAGTCTGTGCACCTGCTTTCTGGGCTGCTCCTTCTGGGGCCTTCCCACAACACTCAACTGGCCAATTCCTCCTCTGGCCTTCTCTGTCTCGCCACCCCATTTTCCCACCTCTCTGTGGAGTTCATGCTCTCTTGCGGACCCCTAGAATCACGGCAGTTATCACAGTGGTCAGAGACTTCCTCGTGCAGTTCCTTGGGCCAGGATTATAACTCTTTGTCTCTGAAGCATCTAGTTCAATGTCTGGCAAGTGGTAGATACAATGAATGAATGTTGCTGGATGAGTAAATATGTAGGACGATTCACAAATTCTTACAGACCTATCTGTGGGACACACAAGGACCCACACAGAGTAAAAGTATTTCCAGTATCAACATGCTTTGCTTTCCCATTTTTTAATTTATTTTTTTTATTTCCTAGGTGAGCAATAAATGAGGGTCTAAAATGGAAAGCATGGTGGTAGAAATGGACATTTTATTTTTTATTTAAACATAAAGTTATATTTCCCAACAACCAAAAGTATCAATTGCCAAAGCATTTACGCCACCCCCCTTTATGGCATGTAACACATTTTAATCAATATCATCATTATATCCATAGGTAGTATTTTGCATATTGCCTCATGGCTAAGAGCAAGGGCTTTGAAACCAAACTAACTGGGCCTGAATCCTCACTCTACCACTTACTAGCCATGTATGATCTTGAGTTAGTTATTTAACCTCCCTTGCTTCAAATGCTGATCTGTAAAATGGGGATTATAAGTGAAACTACTTCATATCATTATTGTTTTTAATTGAAGTATAGCTAATTTACAATTTATATTAGTTTCAGGTGTTCATACCAGTATTGCTAAGATTAGAGCTTAAACAGTGCTTGACACATAGTAAATACTCAATAAAAGTAGTTATTATGTATTATTTTTATCTCCTCTAGCAGACTAAGCTGAACAGAGAGAACACAGCAGAAGTATTCATTTTCATAATCCTATCTCCCAGTGCCTTGCACACAATAACATACTGGCCAATGTTTGCAGAACAGATGAATATAATAAACTGTTTATAGCAAAAACATGTGCATAACTAAGTATGATGACTAGTACAGACAGAATTGCTCCTGGGAAGGCCTGTGGAGAACACGGATTATCCAGAACACTAGCAGTTCACCCCGCTCCTGGAGGTCTGGGAGCTCACTTAACTCCACGGAAGATGCAGGGCTCACAGTCACCAACTCAGGGTATCTGCGGGATGGAGGGGACCCAGGGGGGACTGAAGAGCTGGGCAGATGAGGCTCCCTTCCCATGAACATGGCCTGGGGCAAGAAATTTCTCCTCTCGAGTCTGTTTAATTTCCTCTTCCAATTAGAGAAGGTATGACTGTGATTTCTAAAGACCCACTTAGCCACTTGGGGAGTCTATAAAATCAGCAGATAAAAATCTTGGCCAACAAAGGTGCTACTGGAGAGCCACATCAAAGTCAGCACAGGAGCCATCAGGTCACTGTATTACAGGAAATTACTGGGTGGGAACTGGCCACTAGAACCGACAAAAAGCAAGGTTTGGGGAAACAGGTTTAAAATGAGAAGGTCAGAACTTATAAAATCAAAGGTACAAGACAATGATGGGTACAGGCTCTAGGTTACCATTTAATTCTCATCAGCCTACAAACTCCTTGAGGGCAACGACTGTGCCTTGTTGAGAGGCAGTATATGGCAAAGCTGCTGGCCCAAAATACATTTCTTCTTGAACTTTTTTCTGGTCACATGGCTTAACTATATTTCCCAGGCTCCCTTGCAGTTAAATGTGGCCATATAACTAGCCCTCAAGTAAAGTATGTAAGTAGAAGTGATGGGTGTCATTTCCAGGCCTAGGCATTTAAAAAGTCGGTACATCCCCTCTATTCCCTCTTTTGTCCTTCTGCCAGCTGAAAGCAGGTTACAATGGAGTGCTATGGGATGGGAGAACTTGGGGTCCAGAATCACTGCATGGAAGAAAGCCACCCACTGATCAGAAATACCCATTTTGAATTATTACATGAGGAATAATAAACGTCTATTGCTTTTGAGGCATTATATTTTTGCAGGCCTATTTGTTACAGCTGTTAACAGTAGCCTAATTAATCCAAGTGCTTAGCACATACCAAAGACCTAGCTCACACTTGCTGAAACAAGATAAATAAGACCAGGTTCCTTCTTCCAATGTGTTGCTCAAACTAATGCTGGAAATAGACATGTGCCAGCTGCTGAGGTATGAAAACAAAATTGGACGCATGGTGATTTGTTTGAAGGTGAAAAGATGGAGAAAGCATCCCAGAGTAGAAGACTTTTCAGCTGGGCTCTAGGTTTAACGGGACCCAAGCAAATCAGGTGGGGTTGGAGATTCCAGACCCAGGAGAAAGCATAGAATAAAACTGCAGAAAGCAGAGTATGCGTTTGTTCACATTCAACCTCATCATTCTCTTGAACTCGGTCAACAGAGCGCAAGTTTATTGTGCACTGACTTTCTTTCCTGGGTCTGGCATCAAACAAACAAACCATTGTTTTTGTTGTTTTTTTTTTTTTTACAGTACGCTCATTAATCCTTTTGCTTTTTTTAATATAAAAAGTTTCAAGATGGATGTCCTTAGAAAGTGCAGAAGTAAATGTTTAATGAACCATAACAACTCTTTTCTAATAAAATTCTTGAAGAACATGAGACAGTTCTATTACTTATAATAGTCAAAGAGCCATGCTCTTAGGAATCAATGGGTTCAACCTAAGTTTTGACATTATTGATTAGGGATGTAATAGTCACTGGCTTACAAAATGGAACATTAAGCCCCCAGATTTACATTTATATTTCCTCTTTAAGAGGAACATCAGTAGATGGTTTAAGAGATCAGTCAAAAGATTCTCTACATCCTTCGATCATAGCTAAGTGCCTCCAAAACCTGAGATAGTTACCAAAACCACTTCCTCCAAAAATCTGTGAGTCCCTTCATCTGAAAGCACAGTACCCATGGGGCAGGGACTCGGGAGAAAGCACAAAGGGTGGAAAGTATTACAGTCAACTTGGTGGTGAGAGGAAGGATGTGGGCGTCTGAAGGCTACCCTGAAGCAGGGAAGAGACACAGTCTCCAGTGGTCTTCCAAATACCAATTTAGTGCTGTGTTAGCAATGTCCCCAGAAGCTTGTTTAAATATAAGGGTAAAACAATTACTAGGCAGACAAGACTTCATTTCAAAAGACTTCAGTACTCCTTAGACTTGAGAGAAGAAGCAAGTTAGGCTGCCTCACTCCTAGCAAACATCAATTTAACTCTCTTTCAGAAACAAAAGTCTCCTTCCCCCATACCAATTTATCCTACCCCCTACGATGAGAGGGGGTTGAAACTGGGTGGGGGAGGGTGCTACCTTGAAAGTAAAGCAACTCTTCAGATAGCTGAAATCATTTCCCCCTTAAATCTAAGAAATACTGCAGCTGCCAGTCAACACTACCGGTCCATGAATACAGCAAAATGCCAGCACCTGCCACCCTGCATCTGGGGCCTTTTATTTTTTGGTAAATGTGGCAGGAAAGACTCTCAGAGAGAAGATCAACTGCTTTATCTGAGAAAAAGGGAAGCCCCAGGGAAGAGAAACAAGAAGCATCGCGCCCATCCTTGGGTACTTTGTGCGTCTCCTCTCTGTGCACTGAAAGAGCTCTTTGTGTCACACACACACACACACACACACACACACACACACACACACACACACACAGCCGGCGAGTCTGTGTGATTTATTGGGGGGAGGAGGGGCAAGAAGGGTGATTTTATTATCCCTCTTCTCACTCAGTCCCAGCAAATCTCTGCCTGGGCCCAAGCTCGGTGGCCTCTTTCTGGCTCAGTCCCCTCCGCCTGTGGGCGCAGATAAGAGAGGGGAGGCGACCAAACAAAAACAGTCATCGATCTAAGGAAGTCGAGAGGAAATCCAGCGAGCAGGGAAGGGAGGAGAAAGGAGCCTAAGGGAGCAGGAGGAATGTGGGGGTCAGAGGAAGAGGAGCTACGGCTCCAGCACGGGGGACTGGGGACGGGTGGGTGGTGGCACAGGAAGAGTGGAGGGGAGGATGGGGGAAGTGCAAGGGACGTGCCAGAAATAGGCAGGAGGATGCGATGGGGAAGGCGACGGCCGCAAGAGGAGGAGGCCGAGAGGTGGAGGAGTGGGGCAGGGGTGGAGTGGGGTGGGGAGGGAAGCAGCACTGAGCTTCAATTATTAAGTGATTACATCATCCCTGACATTAAAACAACACACACAGCCCGGGTCCCCGCGGGGGGCCCCGAAAAGAGGGCGGGGGCGGAGTCTGGGCCAGCCTAGCCCCGAAGCCAATTCCTATTCACAGCCGGCGCCCGCGAGGAAATGCGCCCCCCATGCCTGAGCTACCTCGGGGCCGCACCCCGCAGAGGTGTCCTCCAGCGCGACCACAGGAAGACTCCGAGGGGGACCAACTCCCCGGCAGCCCAGCGGGGCGCCCGGGAGACGGCGGTGGCCCAGAGACTGCAGCGCTGGGCCCCGCGGCGGGGGCGACGCTGCGCGGGGGCGCCGGCGGCCGGCGTCTCCGCAACATCCCCGCAGCCCCGCGGCGCATCCCCGGCCGCTTACCTGCGCTGCGCTCAGGCTCCGGAGCCCATTCACATGGTCCTCTCCCCGCCCTCCTCCGGCGCGGCCGAAGCGGCTCCGGTGGTTCCTCGGCGGGCCCGGGAGCCGGTGGGCCTTCTGAGAGTGCCCAGGGGGCGGCGCCGGGTGTCCCCGGCCCGGCGGCCGGATCCCTCCCAGGCGCGGGCGGCGGCTTTGTGTGAGCCTGGGAAGCCCTCGGTGCTCGGCTTGAAGCGCCGCGCGCCCGGACGGCGGTGGACGCGCGGCTCCGAGTGCAGCCTCTCCTCTGCTCCCGCAGCCGGTCGGCGGTCGGGTCTCGACGGCCTTCGGCTCGCGGCGACCCCTCCTCCTCTCCCGCGGCAGCCCCCTCCCCGCCGGCTCCGCTCCTGACAGATGGCGCAACTGCAACTACGCGCAGCCGCTGCCGCGGCTGCTCGCAGCTACTCGCGTTGATGCTCCAGCCCCTCCAGCCCCAGCGGGGAGCGAGGAGGGGGCGGGCCGGACCGCGAGAGTGGCAGGCTTCGCTGCCCTATCAACGGGCCCCTCGGGCGTTTGGGGGCGGGGGCGGGGTGGCGATGGGTGGGGCCACCGAGTGGGTGGAGCGCTTCTGTAACGTCGGGCATCCTGGCTTGCTAGCGGTGTAAGGTGTGAGGGGAATGCGAGATTGCAGGAGTTGTGTGTGTGTGTTTTTAAGGTTTATGTGGACTTGGGATAGTGGGTTAGGGTGAGGAAAGAAGAGGGTGTGAGCTGCAGTTTCTGCTTTGCGGAAGATTGCAGCCGCCACTGCAGAAAGGCATCTGCCATTCCCTCAAAACCATGGGAACCTGCCTCGAGAAAGGGCTATCTTGCCTTTCTAGTGTCTTTTCATTTGAAGGTGGGAGAATAAACTGGAAAAGTGTTAGGGTGATGAAATTGTTTTCTCTGGTCAAACCGAAGAGTGCGGAGTATATATATCTACAAGCAAAACTCTGCAGGAAGTATTACGGAAATGGGGGTAGGGGGTGGAGAGGGCAGGCGGCGACTGAGAAATCTGCAATCACAGAGTAGAGGTTTATTTGCATAGTTTTTTCCAAAATCATGTTTAATTGTAGCCGTTGGTTGTCTTTGGTTTCTCATGACATTCAGCCTTCCCATGTTGTTTTCCCTTCTCTAAATCTGAGCTTTTGCTCAGATTTTCCTTGATGGAAATAATAGCTGGTTTAGTATACAGTTGAGAGCGCATCAGTCTTTATTTCCTATTCAGCTTTTCTATGGCAGGATGTAACTTCATTAAAAAAAAAAACAAAAAAAAAGGTCAACTTCCTGATTTTCTTTATAGGTAATTCCTGTTTACTGAAAGTTCCACTTTAAGGCATACTCGGATTCATTCTCCTTGATGATTTTGGCAAGAACCCTACCTTGCTCCCTCAGCAAAATCTAATGTTCTGAGAAATATAAGTGGATTGGCTTCTGCTTCTATGCTCAAAATCTATATTACCTTTCCTGCCCACTGATTTTTTAACTGTAGTTTTAAAATAGCAGTCACTTTTGTTGCCTTTTTTCTTTTTGGTACACAGTACTTTTTTTTTTTTTAGCTAAGAGAGATATTTATATAGAAACTTTCCCGTTGAGAAATCTGTGTAATATTAGTTTTTTGTTAATTAATCTTTTTGGAGTATAGTTGATTTACAATGTTGTGTTAGTTTCTGTTGTACAGCAAAGCACACCAGTTATACATATACATATATCCACTTTTTTTTAGATTTTATTCCCATATAGGTTGTTACAGAGTATTGAGTAGAGTTCCCTGTGCTATGTACACAGTACATTTTAAAGGTGCTAACATTTATTAATCCCAGTTTTATGGGTGAGGAAACTGAGGACAAGAGAAATTAATAACTAAACTCAAGGTGATTGTCTAGGGTGGTTACTGGCAATTTTTTCTTCCTTAAATAAAATGTTAAATGAAATCTTGTTTAAATTATGTGTTGATGATTCATTCCATAGTCCCAAGAAATGGAACCACAACTAGGACTAGAAGATTTCCATATAAGAGAATGCCAACTTTATCTAGCCAAGAATTGTTTATCTCAAGAGAATGGGCTCCTCTTCGTCAGTACTAGGCTGCCGTGGCTGTCCTAGGTTTATTTGGATTGGGATGAAGAGGCAATTGTCTAGAGCAATGATTCTCAAACCTTAGCTTGTATCAGAATTACCAGAAGGGACTTGTTAAAACACAGATTGGTGGCCTCCACCCCCAGAGGGTCTGATTCAGTAGATTTGGAATGGAGCCCAAGAATGTGCACTTCTAACAGTTCCCAGGTGATGCTGATGCTCCTGGTCTGGGTACCAGACCTTGAGAACCACTGGTCTAGAACCAGGCTGTCCAGTGTGGTAACTACTAGCCACACATGGCTCTTAAGTACTTGAAATGTACTTGAGTATTTGAAACGTGGCTAGGGCAAATTTAAATGTGCTATAAGGGCTTCCCTGGTGGCGCAGTGGTTGAGAGTCTGCCTGCCGATGCAGGGGAGGCGGGTTGGTGCCCCGGTCCGGGAAGATCCCCCATGCCGCGGAGCGGCTGGGCCCGTGAGCCATGGCCGCTGAGCCTGCGCCTCCGGATCCTGTGCTCCGCAACGGGAGAGGCCACAACAGTGAGAGGCCCGTGTACCGCAAAAAAAAAAAAAAAAAAAAAAAAAAAAAAGTGCTGTAAAGGTAAAAGACATACTGGATTTCAAAGATTTAGCATTAAAAAAAGAAATGTAAAACATCTAATTGAGTTTTATATTAACTACATGTTAAGATGTTAATAGTCTAAATGTATTGTGCTAAATAAAATATTAAAGTTAATTTCACATATTTCTTTTAACTTTTTTAGGTATCTACTAGAGAATTTAAAACAGCATATGTGGCTCACATTATATTTCTACTGGACAGCACTGGTGTAGGTTGTTTCTGATTCCAGCTCCACAGTGCACACTGTTGAGAGCACCTTGATGGGGCAAATCATTTATCTTTTCTGGTCCTTAGTGTTCTCATATGTAAAGTGGGGATATAGTAAAACTGATCTGACGCATTCTACGTGTTTGAAGACTAAATGGACATGGAAGCGTACCTTCCTCCTTTTTAAAGATAAAGTGTCATGTACTCTCAGAAAAACCACTCTTAAAAACCACTCTTAAAACCACTTTATCTTAAAGATAAAGTGTCATGTACTCTCAGAAAAACCACGTGCAATTCCATGTGAGATTCAATTTGTCTTACATAAAATCTGGAGTAGGTGGTGTGAGGCATCTCATTGTTTATGGTTTCTTCAAGAGGAGTCACTTTTTAGCATCTGTAACTCTAAAAGCTTCTTGATCTAACTAGTGGACAAAAGGAAGAGACAATGCAATTAAAATGACAGATTAACCTGCTCCTATCAAGACTTCATCCTGTTTTTGTAATTCTTTCCTTGCCTACCTTTTTATCTGTTGCCCTTCTTAAATGTGTATTTAAATGGATTTGGCCTCCTAGGAGGATTAGCTAATGGTCTGAACAAGTATATAGAGTACTGTGAAAGATTTGGATGCTGTTCTCCATTTTGATCTACTGTGCTGGTGTCTACACAGACCTCGATTAAAGAACCGTGACACTGTCCCTAGCCTTCCAGAGATAAGTCATATTGTCCTCTAAGCCCCCAGTTCTGTCTTCTTATGGAAAGCTTTTAATATAGAAACTAGAATATAGGCATTGTTCTAGAAATTCTCTTTGATTTGACTGGTACTGCTTCTTTTTGTATTTCTTTCACCTTAAATTTTCCTATTTCTATCTGGGCTTTATTTTGTCTCAGCTTAATTTCTTATTCTCTTGCTTTTAAAGTAACATTTTCCTCATTTTTAATTTTACTAGTTAAAATATTTTCTTGCTTTATAATTACATTTCAGTTTTAATCTTCTCTTAAATGTTAACAGCAACACATATAGCAAGGGTAAGAATCCTTAATATAGAGTGCTGACAGATCAACAAGAAAGTAAAGATGAACACTTTAATTAAAAACACATGAAAAGGAAATGCATTTCCCCCCCCCCCCAAATGGCCAGTAAACACGAAAGAGATTTAACACTACCTGTAACCAAAGCAATGCAAAGATATAGTTTTCTCAACTACCTAGTTGGCCAAAGACATAAAAGAATGTAGGGAAATGGATACCTACACTGCTAGTGGGAGTGTTAATCGGTATATCATTTCCAGAGGACAACTTAGTAACATTTATGAAAAGCCCTTTAAAAAGCATATACCTTAAGTCCATTCTCTACATCTGCGTCTCTATTCCTGTCCTACCCCTAGGTTCTTCAGAACCATTTTTTGTTTTTGTTTTCAGATTCCATATATATGTGTTAGCATACGGTATTTGTTTTTCTCTTTCTGACATACTTCATTTAAGGACACGGGGAGGGGGAAGGGTAAGCTGGGATGAAGTGAGAGAGTGGTATGGACATATATACACTACCAAATGTAAAATAGATAGCTAGTGGGAAGCAGCTGCACAGCACTGGGAGATCAGCTTGGTGCTTTGTGACCACCTAGAAGGGTGGGTTATAGAGGGTGGGAGAGAGATGCAAGAGGGAGGGGATATGGGGATATATGTATACGTATAGCTGATTCACTTTGTGATACAGCAGAAACTAACACACCATTGTAAAGCAATTATACTCCAATAAAGATGTTAAGAAAAAAAAAATATATATATATATACCTTTGACCCAGCAATTCTACTTCTGGGAAAGAATGGAACAAGTTTGCAAAGATATACCTGTGATGCAAGTAACTGGAACACTCTTTATCATAGTGAAAAATTGAGAAAAGTCTGTTAATAAGGGATTTGGTGTGTAAACTATGCTATGTAATAGAACACTACACAGCCATAAAAATGAAGATGATGCCATTTATTTATGTAGAAAGATTTTCACAATAAAGTGTTAAGAGAAAAAACTGAACAACAAATTAGTATGCATGCATGTGTGTGTATATCTATCTATATATATGTATGCTTATACATGTATTTTCCATTATTGTAAAATTTATCTACATAGGTAAATTTTCATAGAAAGAAAAGTATGCAAATACATACTTTAAAATGTTAACAGTGATTTTCTCCAAGTTAGCAGATTATAGGTTATCTTTGTTTTTTATCTTTTCTAATTTTCCAAACTTTTTGCATTGGGCACTTACTATTTGTCAACAGAAGAAACTAAAAATAAAACTTAAAAAACTTTTTTCTTTCTTTGCTACTATAATTTTCCCTTTTCTCTTCCTCCTCTTCTCTGCTCTTCTTCCTTCCTTTTGAAGAATTCTTGCCACAGAGGTGGTATCTAGGAGAATCTTCCTGCCAGGGCTGGGAGGGTTGGAGGCTTTCTGCTCCCATCTGCCCACAACTACTGTTCTAGCTACTGGTGAGCCTCTTGGGACTTGTAAAACTGATTCTCCAAAAACTTAACTTTGAAAGCAGGAGACCCCTGGGAAACTGGTCCCAGGGCTAACCTCTCTGTACCCTGACACCTGGTTTACTGTGAAACCCTTGCTTCTGACATCTCATGCCATCAAGTTCTAATAGAAAGAACTACATATTTTAAAATCCACAGGGCTTCCCGTGGTGCAGTGGTTAAGAATCCGCCTGTCAATGCAGAAGACACAGGTTCGATCCCTGGTCCAGGAAGACCCCATATACTGCGGAGCAACTAAGCCCGTGCACCACAACTACTGAGCCTGCGCTCTAGAGCCCTCAAGCCACAACTACTGAGCCCAC
Source organism: Grampus griseus (assembly GCF_964374135.1). NCBI lineage: Eukaryota > Metazoa > Chordata > Mammalia > Artiodactyla > Delphinidae > Grampus > Grampus griseus. The sequence goes on from NC_139007.1 coordinate 41,560,170, forward strand.
GTGCCTAGAGCCCGTGCTCCTCAACAAGTGAAGCCACTGCAATGAGGAGCCCACGCACCGCAATGAAGAGTAGCCCCTGCTCGCTGCAACTAGAGAAAGCCTGTGCGCGGCAACAAAGACCCAACGCAGCCAAAAATAAATAAATTAAAAATAATAATAATAAAATAAAATCCATGATGTCTAGATCATAGCCAATAGATTTAGGGTATATTGGGTCCACAGCATGCCATAAGCCAGCAGGAGATGGTCCTTGGAAAATCTCATGTGGGAAGGGAAGGACCCTCCGTACCATATCCAGCCTGAGATCAGGAGGGGGTAGGGGCAGGTGGTGTTAAACCTTCCTCTGGAAGAGACCACACCCAACTTCTGAAGCTGGGATTCTGGCACTACTTTCACACTAGCTCTCTTGTAAAATTTTGTCCAAACTGGACAGTTGCTCCTCTTGGTGGGGCCTTTTGGTATGTGTCTCTCCAGCCCCCTTCCCTCTTAAAAAGGTGGAGACAAGGCTGAATAAACAGGCATTGTCATGAACAAGGTTTTAGAGCCCAGGTCCATGGACCTCTGATGGGTGCTCTCAGTGTGTCAGGGTCATTACTGGGTGAGCTGGGCCTGTTGGAAAGGATTGGATCTACAGAGGAAGAGAGGCCATATCCCAACCAGACCACAGGGAGGGTGGGAAGGGTAGTGGTAATTGAAGATGGTCTTTGATTCTTTGCCTGGCTCCCCAGAGGAGGCCTGGATTATCTTCTGGTGTGGTCCAAGTGTATGGGAATGGGGCTTAGTAACCTTGAGGGTCTAGGTGGAAACATTTCTAATTTCATATAGTTATCTTCTAACAGATCTCCTACCGGAACGCTTGCAGGAGTCTAACAAGGGAGTCTCTCTTGTCATAAGATGGCCAGTCACTTTCTTTTACATTCTAACTGGCTGTACCTCTCACTCTGGCCCTTTCTTGACTACTTACTCTTATCTATTTCCTGGCTCTACTCTATGCAGTGATGGTGTCTGAAGCTCCTCCTGTGTGGCTGAACCACAAGGAAGTGCCACCCTGGTGCAGATAATTGGATCAGAAGCCTTCAGACTTCCCTGTGCAGGCATAGGTTGGTTAGGCCTGATCTTCTTTGGGTGAGCTGAGCCTGACTTGCCATCCCTGAGAAGACACTCAAGAGCTGCATAGTGAGGCCCACAGGTACTGTGTGTGTGTGTGTGTGTGCACACGTGCGTGTGTGTGTGCATGTTTGACCGATGGAGCTTCAAGTGTGTGCCCTTGATGATTCAGGTATTTTTACTGCTCATAGCCTGTTGTCGTCCCAAAGAAAAGAAGATAATGTCTCAACTTTCTAATTTACTCTAGTGATCTACATCTGCATGAAACATGGATTTTATAACATTTATCTTGCAACTTTCAAGAATTCAAATATTCTTTCAGGTTGTCAAGGGAAAAAATGAACAGAAGGAAGAGAAAATTACCATATCGGTCAAGGTTCTTGGTCGCAGCATTAGACAGTATGCCTAATTTAAGCAGAAAAGGAATTTGTTAGAAGGATATTGGGTGGCTCATAGAATCAATTAGAAGACTTGAGAACTAGGCTCAGAAAACAAGCAGGAATCAGAAATCACCACCCAGGGGCACATCTGAGGACGGGTTAGGTTAGGAAGCTCTGTTGGGGTCCTCACACTGCCAGAGACTTCTGCCTGGAGGGGAATTCTAAGCTGTCTCTTCATTCTCTTCTCAGTTGCTGAAGATTCAAGTTCCTGGGTGGCAACATCCAACAGGCTGGCCATACAGTAGCTGTCAGTGAGGGATGGGGACAGGAGGCAGAGGAGACGGAGGGGTATCTGGCTTTCTTTAGCTTCTGTGGAAAATGGTGAGACCTTGCTTCCAATCAATTTAGATAAATAGGACTCTTCCCAAAGTAAGAGAGGAAGTGGAATGCTGGGCCACAATTTTAAAAATGACAAATGTCCCCTGCAATTGTACACCCATATCTCCACGAGCCTCAAGGTTCCATGATTGAGTGTCACTATGCATTTAACAGGAATTTCTTCCTTTCCAGTCAAAATGCTGTTCTTTGGCAAGAGGATGACAGGCTAGGTCACTCCAGTAAGGTACACAATACCTTCTAGAACAAAGTGTCTCATGTGAGCGATCTTTTAACTTTCATTTATTCCACATTTCCCACGGAGAGTTGTTTCTGAGCATGAGGGGTTTATTACGGGTCTTATAGGGATGTGAAGCATCTGAGGAAATGGAAGATTGATTGAGTTTTTACTCCTGCTCCTACCCTGAGATCCAGCATAAGAGGTTCTGTCAGCCTTAGCCTCTTCCTGTTTATGATAATCCTTCATGTAGAAGATATTCTTGTAGTGGCTTCCCAGCTCACAATGACTGCCACTTTTGGGGGATGGCTCCCAAAACCCAGAGGTGGGCTTCTGGAGACTATGTCGACATGAAGTGACCCTGCAACACCCCAGCCTAGCCGTAGCCAAATGATCAGGGGTAGACACTTATCCCATAATGAACTAAGTATTATTTACTGAGAACTTGAAAACTGGATCAGAGATATGCAGACTTGGGTGTTTTAGTCTATAACAAACAATCCCTGAACCTCTGTGGCATTACATAACAAAGATTTACCTCTCTATCAGGTCACAGTCCAATTGGGTTTTTGTAGGGCAACTTTTCACCAAGTGATTCGGAGACCCCCCTTCTCCCTTTAACCAGAATTTCATGGGATTCTATTCATATCCATGGGAAGCAAGGGAAGAGAGAGAATTGCTTGGCAGGTTTTAGAAGTCAGACCTAAAAGTAGCATGTGTTATTTCTGCTCACATGCTATAGGCCAGAAATAGTCACATGGTTACACCTCTATGCAAAGGAGCTGGGAAACGTAGTCTAGTGGTGTTCCCAGGCAGAAGAGCAAATGGCTCAGTGAGCATCTAGCCAGTGTGCTGCACTGGTAGATGGTAAAACTGACAGCATTCTGGGAAGATGAGCTACAAAGTCCTGCTGCTGAGGCTCCTTCAGCATGTTGGCTTCTTCCCTTCCTCTCTACCTTGGTTAGTCAACTCCTTCTTGGACTCACTAAGATATCTCAGTATCTGTCTAATACATATCTTCTTATGTTCAAGCCAGACATGTTCACACATGTTCAAAATGGTGTATGCTTAAGGACAACGTTTTCAGCATTTTTATAATGATGAAAGATTGCAAACATCATAAGTGTCTGTCAATAGGTGATTAAGATGAATAAATTAAAGTACTTGCAAATATCCCACTACTGGGCATATACCCTGAGAAAACCATGATTCAAAAAGAGTCATGTACCACAATGTTCATTGCAGCTCTATTTACAATAGCCAGGACATGAAAGCAACCTAAGTGTCCATCGACAGACGAATGGATAAAGAAGATGAGGCAAATATATACAATGGAATATTACTCAGCCATAAAAAGGAACGAAATTGAGTTGTTTGTAGTGAGGTGGATGGACCTAGAGTCTGTCATACAGAGTGAAGTAAGTCAGAAAGAGAAAAACAAATACCATATGCTAACACATATATATGGAATCTAAAAAAAAAAGGTTCTGAAGAACCCACGGGCAGGACAGGAATAAGGACGCAGACGTAGAGAATGGACTTGAGGATACGGGGAGGGGGAAGGGTAAGCTGGGATGAAGTGAGAGTGTGGCATGGACTTACATATACTACCAGATGTAAAATAGGTAGCTAGTGGGAAGCAGCCGCATAGCACAGGGAGATCAGCTCAGTGCTTTGTGACAACCTAGAGGGGTGGGATAGGGAGGATGGGAGGGAGACACAAGAGGGAGGAGATATGGGAATATATGTATATGTATAGCTGATTCACTTTGTGATACAGCAGAAACTAACACAACATTGTAAAGCAATTATACTCCAATAAAGTTGTTAAAAAAAAATAAAGTCCTTCAATTGATTGTGCCTTAAAGTAGACTCAATTCTTTTGGACCTGGTAAAAAGTGTTTATTTCCACCTCATCATCCACTTTAGCATCCCTGACCCAGAATCTGCCTTCACTAATCTGGAGAAAATAGGAAGTGGGAGAAGAATAAGGTGGACTGAGGAATTTTCAACATATATTCATGCAGAATAAAACTTGAACTTTTCTGAGGAATAAAAATTGCACCAGGGATTCTTCAGGGAAGAAGTTTTTCCCTTCACACACTATCGACAGATATTGATGCTAACTCAAAATTGGCGCCATCTGACATGTGCAAAACCATTGCCCTCCTAGTGTCTGGCTTGATGAAGACTGCTATGTTATAAAACTACCAAAACAAAATGTTGGCCAAGTTAGTAAAGCAACCCCCAAAATGAAATTTAGAGGAGGATAGCTGATATTACTTCCAAATTTTAAAATCACCTTAAATTTTTGTATTTTGTGTCTATATGAAAACACCTGGGTCTCTCAGAACCAATAATAAGAGCAGAAATAGTTATGTGGGGTGTGTAAATTTGGCAAGTGTGTGTATGGAAACCCAGATCCCTGTTAGATTTTAGATGTTTAATTTTTCTAGCTTGCAAATCAAGGTCAACTGCCCTGAGCTTTGGAGTTTCCAACCCAGTCTAAAGGAGCAATGCTTCTTCATATGATCCATGGAATCAAAAGTCCCATGAAAATAAAGCAGCCAGAGAAGATTTCAAATAGACAAATTATTAATGGTGTTATAGAAATTATACTCATTGTAAACCAAGAGAATCGAGTTTACTAGGAATGGTTTATTGAGAAATCAGAAAATATACTGGGGTAAAACTGAAATTTATTCCATCCTGCATTTAATTTATCATTTATTTTAATTCAATTTAATTTATCATTTATTTTATTTAATTGCCTTTGAATAAGAGGTATACATTCACCAAACACTCTTTCTCAAACACTCTCTCAATAGAAAGAGAAACATTCTATTTCCACTCAAATATGAAATTAGACAAGGATATTCCTTTCACCACTCACACCTAACACTGTTCTGAAAATTCTGGCAAATGCAATAAAACAAGATGAAGAAGCTGTATGTATAAGTAATGAAAAGGAGACAAAATTCTTATTATTTCCTGCTAACGTGATTGCCTACCTGGAAAGATCAAGAGAATCAATTGAAAAATTATTAAAACTAGTAAATGAATTCAGTAACAAAGTCAGTTGTCTAAGATCATGAAGTTAGGTTCTAAAAACGGTGAGTGAGGTCAAAGTTGTGCATAGCAAAAATCACCCTTGAAAATTCTCCAAATTGCCCCTAAAATACTGTACACGTGGCAGTTGTGTATACAACTCTATACACTGTTTCTGTATAGCTGTGTAATATATACAGTAATTTGCAGCACATTAGAGTATATATGTAAAGCAATATAACAGTACTAATTTTTTCATGGCAAAAACTTGTGTTTGAATATGGCATTATATATGTAAATGATCTATTTTTACCATAGACAAAAAAATCAATATTTCTTATATTGCTAATTAGAAATTATAATTTTTATGTTTCCTTTACAATAGCAACCAAAAATGATTAGGGATTATGTCTTGGTTTGGGTTCCCTTTGAAGCTGACCTTGAGACAAGGATGAATGTTAGAGTTGTTTATTGAAGAGTGATCCCAGGAACCCAAGCTGGGAATGAGGATGGGAGACAAGGATGGGAAGGATGTCAGCAAAGGGTACATCACGGAAAATCAAGCCAGATTTTCCTGGGGGAAAAGAGAGCATCAACCTGCTGGGCCCCTTGGGGAGACAATGTGAGCACATGATGGAGTTATTACAACAGAAGGCAGAGGAGTTTTACTCATCAATTCTCCATCATCATTAGTGAAAGGCTATTTCTAGGGAAATAAACTCCAGATTTCCAGCTGGCCCTGCCAATAGTCCTAGTGGGCTCCTATGGCCAGAAAAGGGCCCCCCTCATAGAGGCATAGGGATGCCCAGGAAGCAGCCCCTGGAAAGTAGATGGGAATGCCAAAGGTATTTGGTGGGAATGGCACTGGCAGTGTCTACCACATGTTAACCTAAAAAGGAGCGGGACCTATGTATGAAAACTGAACATTTCTTTTTTTTTTGTTTTCTTTTTTAAACATATTTATTGGAGTATAATTGCTTTACAATGGTGTGTTAGTTTCTGTTTTATAACAAAGTGAATCAGCTGTACATATACATATATCCCCATACCTCCTCCCTCTTGCATCTCCCTCCCACCCTCCCTATCACACCCCTCTAGGTGGTCACAGAGCACGGAGCTGATCTCCCTGTGCTATGCGGCTGCTTCCCACTAGCTAGCTATTTTACATTTGGTAGTGCATATATGTAAAACTGCACATTTCTACTGAGAATCATAAATAAAAAAGTTTAAATGGAGAGATGGAGCATGTTCCTAGGAGGAAAGACTTAATAATGTTAAGATTTTAATTTCCCTAAAATCAAACTCTAAATCAAGTACAATTCCAATTAAAATTCTACTGGGGCTTTTTTTTTTTCTTTTAAGTTTATCTGGAAGGGAGAAAATGAGTGAGAATAGACTAAAATTTTTGAAAACTTCCATGCAGTCAATATTGCCCTTAAAAATCCTTTAAATACTGAGAGGGTACTGGCCTTACCAGATAATAAAATAGAGTGGTTACTGGTGCAAGGACAGACAGACAGACAAAGGGAATATCCTACAGATTGCAGGAACGCACCCAAATATTTATAAGTATGTAATTATATATTATATGTGGCACTTAAAATCAGCCATAAACGAAAGGAATAGTGAATAAATATTATTGGTACAAATTAAATCTTGCATCATGTCACATAGCAGAACAAATTCTACATGGATTTATGATTAAAATGTAAGTTAAAATACTAAAGTACCAGATAGAAGAAGATGAAGGTGCATCATTTGGGGTAAGTCCATAACAGAATGGGTAAGTCCAGCCTAAGCTTGAGAACTGAGATAGAATCTTAGAGGAAAGAAATGATACATTTGAGTACATTAAAGTGAAAAACATCTATGGACAAAAAGCACCACAAACAAAACAGAGCAAAAGACAAAAGAGAAAGCATTAACATGCTTAATAGATTAAAAATGCTTGAAGTTCTTGAAAATCAACAAGAAAATATTAAGATATGAATAAAAATTAAATTGGGTAAAGTACCCATTCATCCATCATTCAAGAAATATTTCTTGAGAGCCTGTTCATTGGGAGGAAGGGTGCTATGAAGAGAGCAGAGGATACAGAGTGAGAGTATTTGGGTAGAGTGATCAGGAAGGGTTTCCCTGGGAAGTGGCATATAAACAAGACCTTTAGGATGAAAAGGAGCCTTCTAGCTGAAGAGGGGTGGGAGGAAATGGGAAGAGCCTTCCAGTAGGAGGAACAGCCTTTGCAAAGGCCCTAGAGTGGTAAAATGTTTAGTGACACAAGGAGTGGAAAGGAGGGCAGAGTGGTAAGGGAGGGGGCAGGGAAAGCGGTGATGAGTGAAATGGAAGAAGTAGATGAGGAGCAAGTCATGCAGAGCCTTCTAGAACATGCTAACTAGTTGGGAATTTATTTGAAAAAGTATGGGACTCCAAAGAAGGGCTTTGAGCAGGAAAATAACATGGTTAAATTTTCCACTTACAAAACATGTCCTGTGACTGCTTTATGGACAACAGATTGCAGGGATGCAAGAGAATAAAGGAACAGGGCAACAAGATGCGAAGTGACTATGGTGGTGTGTAGGTTGGGCTATGTGATGCTGACCCGGATTGAGGTTTATAGAGGAGAGGAAGGGAGCTAGAAGGGTTAGGATGTATTTTGGAAAAAGAAACAATAGGACTTGCTTATGAGTGGGAAGGGAAGGACCAATGGGGAAGGAGAAAGCAACCAAGAATGACCCTCAGGTTTCTAACCTAAGTAGCTCCGAAAACAGTAGTCATGTTTAAGTCAGGGGAGACTGAGGAAATAGCGGGGCGGAGGGGGTGGATCAGTGTTTCCTTTAGAACATGTTAAATTTGAGAGTACTCTGATACATCCAAGAAGAGATGCTCTATCAGTTAAATGGCTGAGTCTGAAGCTCAGGAGAGAAGTTTTGATTAGAGATATAAACGTGGTAATTAGTGTATGTGCTCATTAAACGGGAAATGAATGAGTTCACATAGAGAGAGGGCCCAGGACCAGGCCACAAGGGGTCAGGTAGAGGACAAGACTGAGAAGGAACAGCTAGAGAGAGCAGAAGTTGTGGTATCTCAGAAGAGGCAAGAGAGGAGAGTGCTTTAAAGAGGAAGTGGTAAATGGTATCAAATTCTCCCTAAAGGTCTAGAAAAATGAGATCAGAAAAATGATCCCAGAATTTGATGAAGTGAAGGTCACTGGTGATGGGTGGGGCGTGAGCTGGGAGATCAGAGAACAGTGATGGGTGGGGACACAGTGTGCCTACACCTCTTTAAGAAATTGGGTCCTGCAAGAGTGCAGGAATTGGCAAGTCTCAAGGACAAAACATAAATGTTCATAAACAAATGAAAAAGCATTTCACTTCAGTGGTAATCCATGAAGAGAAATTAAAATAGAAAAGGCAAATCTTTTTTAAACCATCGAATTGGCAAAATACTGAATATTTTTCAAAGTGGTGGTGGTACGAGGGGGGCAGCCGTTTCATTCGTAAGAGTACATCTGAAGGAAATAATCAGGGTGTGTGCAAAAATTTGACTATTAAGTAGTTTATCTTTGTCACAGTATTAAGTTGTGTTAAGTAGTGAAATATTGGAAATAACTGAAATGTTCAACAATAATGGACTGGCTGAATTACAGCATATCGTTACAATTGAATTCTTTGCAGCCACTAAAAATTATGCTGTAGTAGATTATGAAATAACATGTAAGAGATGATAGGATATGTTACAAAACATTACATGACAATGGTGCACATTTATTTGGTGCTTTATACCCACCAGCACTACTATTAGTGCTTTACATAAAATAACATTTAATCGTCACTTAAAAAAAAATATGAAGTAGGTATTATTATTACTCCTACTTTATAGGTAAGGAAACCAAAGCTGAGGTTGGTTAAAGAAACTTGCCCAAGGATGTGCAGCTGTTAATGTGGTGGAAACAGCAGTCTGCTGCTGTCTTACCAACATTCTCTTTTTACTAATAGCAACGCTATATATATTCATTCAGATAATGTATCCATACTAAAATGTTAGATCTTGTGGTGGGACCACGGGTGATTTTCTTTACTGTTTGTTTTTTTTCTTGTCTATATTTTTAAGATTTGCTACCAAAAACGTTGTCTTAGTAATAAACTAATTTCAGAGAATAAATGAGTGTTGTTCCAGATTCAGAGGATACGGTTTTAATATCATGAATTGTGATATGCCTTAATAGACCTGTGGCCTCACCTGCCAGAAAAAATTAATCATAATTACAAAACCAAAGTCATCTTTTTGGTCAGGAACTCCTCCCTTCTCACCGATGTAGCTAGCAATCCCTTTAGTTGACATTTCATTCATTCTGTTATCTAAAGTGAATCCCGCAGTTTATTTTATCTCTGTACCAGAAAAGACCATCAATGGCAGACATTCTATATTTGAATGGACACAGGTGGGCTTTGATTACTTCTGCTTTCAAAGTTCTTCCAATTCAAAATTGTTATAGACACACTTTATGGTGTGGAACTTCAGGGCTTCAATTAGCTGTTTATGTATGTATCAGAATATATTCAAATATTTCCTTAGGAGAGTCTTGAACCTCCTGTGGGCAGTTTCATTCCATCTCTGAAGATGGTGATGGGTGGGATGGAGTAGCTATTACATAGTTTTTGTTTGTATCATAGGTCAAGTCCTGTCTCTTGAAATGTAAAACAACAGATATCAGCACAGTGTCTGTAAGGCATTAGGTCTCACTCACAGTGATAGCGTTAAGATGAATTTCTGCTGTATTTCTCTAGGTGGTGAATGGCTTCAGATGCAGAAAAAAGACGTGCTATTAGTCCTGACTCTGTCACTCAGCCTTGTGACCTTGGGTGTGTTACTCAGCCTCTCTCAATTGCAGTTTTCTCATTTATAAAATGGGGTTAAGAGCACTCACTTTAAAGGATTGTTGGAAGGTTAAATGAGGTAATACAGACTAAACCCATAGCACACGGCCAGGAAAGACTTAATACCTTAGGCAGGACCTCAAAATACGTACTTTTAATTGTTTCAAAGTGGTAGACTGCTTTGTTTATCTTGAAAAGATTGCAGTGATTTTTTTTTTGGTCCTTATTCCTCACTTTATAAATAAGGAAACTGAGGATTTGAGAGGTCATTCCTTTCATTTTATTTTTTTAACAAGGCCTTATGTGTGCGTGCACGTGTGTGTGTGTTCAGTGTCATGCTATGGGTTCAGTTTTAGAACCAAGACTATAATTCCCTTAGTAATTAGCAACACTTTCAGCTGCAGATAACAGAAAAGTTGATGAACAACGGCTAAAACAAATGGTTTTGTTGTTCTCATATCAAGACGTCTAGAGATAGCCAATGCTGACATTGGTTCATCTTCTCAATAGGGTCATCAAAATTCCAGGCTCTTTCAATCCTTCTGCTTTACCATCCATGGCATGTTGGCTTTTCACATCTTCTCATGATTGCAACATGGCTGCCACAGTCAAATGCTTCACGAAATTCAAAGGACAGAAATGGCAGATGGTGGGTGGGTCGGCCAGAACTGGGCTCCTCTCTGCCCAATATCTGAACAAAATGAGGGATATGTTGGGTAAGCAACCGTAGAGTCGGCCAGAGTCTCCATCTCACGACACCTGAGCCACTGCATCTTCCTCTCTCCCATGATGACTCTGTGCTCTGATACCAGTCTGGTCCCCAATACATCCATGGGCTCTGTAATCCTGCCTACTTTCCATAGCATTTCTGACAGGGACCCTACAGACAGGATTGCTGAGTCTCTATTTTAGACAAATCTATTCACCAATTCGTTAAAAAAAATACTGTTATGTCTTCTTTATTGCTTCCAGAGTTCCAAACATCAAAAAAGCCAGTAAACCCTGAATGTTTGATGAGTGTTTTGGTTTTAAGCCAAGCTATTAAAATTTCAGTATAACTTGAAACTTATCGAAACTTGTATATTGGTCATACGCACCCATAAAATGAATCTATCTTTGCAACCTTTAAAGAAAAAGCCAATAAATCCATATTATATATTAAAAACCGTCATATGTTGCCAGAGCCCACACTGGAGTAAAGAAAAGATATACTTCCGAACGCAATTTATTTTTCTTGAGGCGACGTTAGGGAGGATTCTTATTATAGTTCAATTTCTAGTGCTTTCTTTGCTATGAGTATATTCCTCATGAGTTCATAAGACTGAGGATACAGCTGTGGCCCAGTCAAGCTATAGATTTCAATATTCCCGTGAAAGCATAGTCAGAACTCAAGACAAACCAGGCAATATATCTATAGGAAATATTTGATTTAAAAAAATTCACTGGAAAACTCTCACTTTACATAGGATTTTGCTACCTGAAAGGACCAAGTACATGAAGTTATTTGATGTACAAATAAGATGATACAAATTACTTTAGCAAATATTACATCATATTTATTCCAACTAACAGAGTAACAAGGTTGGATATTGAGGTTCCTGGTAGGGGCTTATTAACAAGAAACCATACATGAATTTCATTATTAATTCATTTGGAATTTCTCTTCTCCTTATCTCCTATCTTACAATGCCCGATATTGTAATTTTTTCCAGCATTCACGGTCTTGGAGTTCTGCCTACATTTCTGGTAAATCTTTTAAAACTCAGGATTGCTCTAGGATTTATTCTTTTGAAATCTATTATGAGGGTTTCCTCTCTGCTAACCCCATGGTGTGTGTTCTTTCTTTCTTTGTGTTCCCATAGCTATTTCCACTGTGTCTTTCAAGTAGCACAATGCAATGATGAGGAGAGGGAAACTGGCAGAGAACGTTGAAGACTGGAAAATTGGGTCGATGCCAAAAAAGTATATGACCCGGCCTGTTTTTCCCCTTTTACTAATCTACTTGCTCAGGTTCCTGCAGAGGGGAAAGTCTGAGTCTGAAAAAGATATGACAGCTCTCATTTGTCAACAAACGCACAGGTTTGCACATTTTAAGCGGTATTATAACTATTCAATATGATGAAGGAGAGCTCTCTCAGGCAGATCAGGGAAAAATGGTATGTGTGGAAACAGCAAATCATCCTGAGAATTTTTTAAAGGTTAATAATAGTAATAATAATGATAAAAAATTCTGGTTCTCCCTCATTTACTTCCTAGTTCATGGTATTTTCCACCTCAGGTCTACCCTCTCTTGTCTTCAGAAAAGAGGATTTGGACTTTCTATTTAACTGGATACTCATTAAAGCTAAACCAGCAGCAGGATGCTTTCCCCATCCGAGGAAGGGGGGTTCCAGCTGGGAAAAGGACAGAGCTTCCTGAGAGCAGCCCGGGAGGGAGTCAGAGAGGGACCTCAGCGGGGGGTTAACTTTTCAAAGCTGCTTTTTCCTTTTGGAGGAGAAAGAGGCCCATCAGAGGGTTGAAGTTCCCTCACAGAACTTCTAAAACCTACTTAGGACTTTATCACTACCCAACCAAGACTATAATGTACAGCTGGGGTGCCCATTTCAGTTAATTCAGTTCGAAAGGAAAAAACAGGTCGACCCACTTGCAGATTTGGAAACAAAAGCCCAGGACTGGGGCGGGGTAGGGCCCAGGTTATTATCACCACCATCAGTGAAATGTATTCATTATTTTTGCTCACACCTCCTCAGAAAATTTTTGGCGGGATACCCGGTAACTACTATCAGTGGTTACCTCTGGGGAAAGGTCACAGGGCAACAAGGAGCTGGAGGGACTTGTACCTTTTGCTTAATATCATCTGTTCTGTTGGAGCTTTTTATAAAGTCCATACATTATTTTTATTTTAGAAAACTAGTGATTCGACTTCTAAGCTATCGAGTAATATGATGTTTTAAATGAGCTACTTTACTATTTAACATAGAGAGATGTGAAGAGAAGGAATTAAGGAAACTCCTTTGTCTAGAATCTCCCCCACTCCACCAAGACTGAAATACCAGACCTGTCCATTCAGATAGAAAGATGAACAATAAGACGGTAGCCGCTTAGAAGCAGGGGCGGTTGAATTTTAATACAGTTCTACAAGCGTGAATGCACTATATTGTATTTTTTCTCCTTTCATTATCTGTTCAGAGGTTTCTTCATTTGCTTTTGATGGGTGGTATAGCCCTCCTACAACTGAGAGGAGCTTTGAGCCTGGCTTTCCAGAATCCCATTGTTTTACCAGGTTCCTGAAGCATTCCTCCCACAGGATTGCATGCATGGTTTCAGTGAGATTTCATTTTTCTGTTTCAGTTTCTGCATGTAAATCGAAAACTAAAAAGCCTGTGGGTTGGAATGAAAGAACTCTGGGAATAGATGCATCTTCTTCCATTTGGAGCTCTGAATACAAATCATTGTTTAGGGCTGAGGAGAGGGAGAGGGAGGGAGGACAGGAGGCAAGGAGGAATAATATATGCGATCGATGGGCATAGTCTCATTTTATAATTAAAAATAGGAAACTTTAGGGCTTCCCTGGTGGCGCAGTGGTCGAGAGTCCGCCTGTCGATGCAGGGGACACGGGTTCGTGCCCCGGTCCAGAAAGATCCCACATGCCGCGGAGCGGCTGGGCCCGTGAGCCATGGCGAGCCATGGCTGCTGGGCCTGCGCGTCCGGAGCCTGTGCTCTGCAACGGAAGAAGCCACAACAGTGAGAGACCCGCGTACTGCAAAAAACAAAAAACAAACAAAAAAAGGAAACTTTAATTGATATATGGATATTTCTCATAGATAATGGAGCAACACCACAAGTATTTCTTTTCTTATTTAAAGGTTTTTTTGTTTTGATGTGGACCATTTTTAAAGTCTTTATTGAATTTATTGCAATATTGCTTCTGTTTTATGTTTTGGTTTTTTGGCCACAAGGCATGTGGGATCTTAGCTCCCCGACCAGGGATCAAACCCACACTCCCTGCATTGGAAGGTGAGGTCTTAACCACTGTACTGCCAGAGTAGTCCCCACAGGTATTTCTTGATTTCTATAACTGAAGTACTTCTTAAAAGAAATATAAATCTATTTGTTTTGTAAATCATATAGCAATTTATGGGCTGATGAGGTGCTCCCTGAATAGAGGACTCTAATTAGGAAGATTTTTGTAAAACTCATTTCATTAATTATCTCTTCTCTTTTATATGCCTCAGCCTTTTTCATTCTACTAGTTTTTCCTTCTCATCAAATAGATTTATTTATGACATTTTCATCTTAGAACAAAGAAAGACCCCTCCCCTGCAAAATGTCTCCTCCAGCTATTACCCTCTCTCCTCTCCTTCACAGCTAAGAGTCTTCAAAAGGACGGTCCCCCCCTTTACTGAGCGAGTACTGTTTTCCCAGGTCACCAACCCCTCCTTGATGTGAGAGCCAATGGACATGCTTTCAATTCATTTTATCAGACCCTCCAGTATTCTTTCATCCTGCTGTAATGCTCTCCTTCTTGGATATTTTCCTCCCTGGACTTCATCACTTCATTCTCCCCCGGGTTTCCTCCTATTTCTCCTCTTGTTTCTGTATGTATGTATGCATTTTGAAGCATAGTTGATTTATTATATTAGTTTCAAGTTTACAACACAGTGACTCAATATTTTTATAGATTATACTCTTTTAAAGTTATTACAGAATATTGGCTATATTTCCCTGTGCTGTACAATATATCCTTGTTGGTTATTTATTTTATATATAGTAGTTTGTACCTCTTAATACCCTACCTTGCCCCTCCCCACTTCCCTCTCTCCACTTGTAACCACCAGTTTGTTCTCTATATCTGTGAGTCTGTTTCTGTTTTGTCATACTCGTTTGTTTGTTTTATTTTTTTAGATTCCACATGTAAGTGAAAACAGGTATTTGTCTTTCTCTGTTTGACTTATTTCATTAAGAATAGTACCCTCTAGGTCCATCCACATTACTGCAAATGGGAGAATTTCATTCTTTTTTATGTCAATAATTATAGATATATAAAATTATATATATGTATATATTTAAAACATTTTCTTTATTCATTCTTCTGTTGACGGACACTTAGTCTGCTTTCATTTCTGGGCTATTGTAAATAATGCTGCTATGAACACTGGGGTGCATGTATCTTTTCCACTTAGTGTTTTCATTTTCTCTCCTCTTATTTCTTCTCATCCTCCTTTGTGTGTTCAACTTAAATGTTAGGAATTCCAGGTTTGGACTTCAGTCTTCTCACTCCCTTTGGGATCACATTCATTCATTTGACTATTTCTTGAATTCCTGCTGTGAGTAAGGCAGAGTCCCTGCCCACTGAACTTACAGTCCAGCGGCAGTGACTTTTATGTATGTGCTAATGACCACTAGGACTAGAAGTCCAGCCCAGATCTTTCTTTTGAGTCCTAGACTCATAGAACCAACACCTGCTAGCTCTTCCTACTTGCATGTCTCTCAGCCACTTCTAATTAAACATGTTAAAAACAGAATTTTTTCTCTTTGCCTCCCCATCCAAACACTCTCCTTGGAGGCTGGTGTTCCATCTACTCAGTCACCCAACGGCAACTTGGGAGAATTTCTTGGCTTCTTCTCCTTTAGCTTGTGCATCCAATTTGACACCCGGGTTAGTTGTATCTTTTTGAATATGACTCAGATCTGTCCTCAATGCCTTTCATTTCCAATGTGTCCACCTCAATTCAGGTGCTTATCTTTGCTTGCTTCCTAACTGGTTTTCCTGCCTCTACACCTGCTCTCTTATTTTTTTCTGAATGTTTCCCAAATATGTCTAAAATGCAAATGTCACCTATCCAATTAAAAAGCTCAGTTCCCTGTTGCCTCCTGGACAGTGTCCAAACTCTGTAGCATGACATGCTAAGCAATACACCAGGCACACACACAGCAGATTATGCCCTGTCCTTCACACACTTCCTTACCAGCCAGATTGCACTGAGCATTTATAAATTAAAGTATTAAGGTGTTCCCTGAACATGGTGGCTGCTCTCAAGCCTTTGTGCCTGAGGCAGCTCCTCCTCTCCCTGGAATGCTCTTCTTTCTCTCAACTGTCTAATTTCTTTTTATTTCATTTTTCTTTAAGACCTAGCTCAATGTCATGTTGACTAGGAAGGCTTTGCTAATCTACCAGTCTGGGTGAGGTACCCTCCTGTGAAGTTTCCTCTCACAGAGTACTCACCACACATGCTACATTCCAGTATACTATAGGCAGTCAATAACTGTTTATTTTTTTAATTTGTTTATTATATGTTAATAAGCGTTTATTAAATGAGTCAATTAATGAATGCTGAACATAATCTTCTAAATGTTAGAAACAGAGAGTTGTAATGCTAAAAGGGATCTTATTGAAGGTCTAGTATACAGAGGAAGAAACTAAAACTAGTACATAGGTCTCATGAGTCCTATTTCTTTTCTCCTTTTCATTATTTCTAAAATTTGTATTTTCATGTTTCTCATTTGATTAAAGTGAAGTATCTTTGTTAGGAAGTTTTGCTAGAAAGTGACCAAAGGTACCCAAAAGCATCGATACAGTGACTGTCAGAGGAGATACATTGTATCCTTTACTACTCCTTTAGGCTCAGCTCATTAATACTGATTTATAAATGCACAAATATGTCCTACAAGTACTTAGCATCCCACTTTTCTCTCGCAACATTACCATTTAAAAACTATTTTTCTTTAAAAGAGAGTGGATAATAAATATTTGCCAGGTAGAATTTTATTCTTCTCTTCCCTTTTCGTTGTAGTCTTTTTCTTAATCATCATCATCATCCAGATAATTGAACCAATGAGCAAAGGGGTTGCTGACACATTGGAAACAAGCCAAAAAACGACAATATGGGTTAGTGGGCATATGTTTAAGAAACAACAAATATAATTTGGCATGCACAGCCTAGAATAATGGAAGGAGAAGAGGGATATGGTGATTTATAACTAAGAACCACTAAAAAGAAAGGGGGGGATTCTGTATTAGATATGGTCAAAGAGATCAAGACAAGAGAAGAATGAAATAAGAAAAAAATACAATGTCTGAAAATTATATTGGTAAGTAAATTTGGCAAGAAAAATAAGTAATTAAGCTATAACTATTGAATGTCAGACACTATTTTAAGAGTTTTACACCTATTAACCCATTAGATTCTCCTAACAACCCTGCAAGGAAAGTATTTTTTTGTCTCAGAGGAGAAAACAGTCCTAGGAAGGTTCAGAAACCTGCTGAAGACCTCACAGGTTTCGTACCCAGGTGATCTGTTACTGTTTACAGTTAAATAATAACGAACCTTTATAAAATTTTTACTTTTCAAAAGAACATCCAGAAAAAGAAAAAAAAGAACATGTCTACATGATTTTATTAATCCTCACAGGAGTCTTATTATTCTTCCTATTTTTAGGTAAGGAAAGGGAGCCCTTAGGGAGGTTAGGACTCTTCCATGATTGCTTAAACAGTAAACGGTACAAGTAGGTTTTAAACCTGGTCAACTCCTTCCAGTATGGCATGCAAACCTCTAAGAAGATAAATCATAACTAAAAATGGATAGTATTCAAAAAGACAGGCCCAACCCCTTGCAGTTGATCTTTTTTCCCCACAAAGATATGTATTTGTTGACAGCTTTATTGAGATATAATTCACATGCCATAATGTTTTCCCATTTAAAGTACACACTTCAATGGTTTCTAGTATATTCAGAGTTGTATAGCCATCACTAAATTATAGTTTTGGACCATTTTCAGCACCTCCACCCAAAGAAACCCCATTACCATTAGCTGTCATTTCATGGCCTCCCTCACTTCCAATCCTTATCAACTCCTTAACTAACCTGCTTTCTGTCTCTATGGATTTGCATTCCATATAAATGGAATCATGGAATATGTGGCCTTCTGTGTCTGGCTTCTTTCCTCGTACCATGTTTTTAAGGTTCATTCATGTG
The DNA here is from genome assembly GCF_964374135.1 of Grampus griseus. NCBI lineage: Eukaryota > Metazoa > Chordata > Mammalia > Artiodactyla > Delphinidae > Grampus > Grampus griseus. The sequence continues at coordinate 41,578,171 of NC_139007.1, forward strand.
GTAGCAGTACTTCATTCCTTTTAGTGGCTGAATCATATTCCATTCTATGGATATTCCACATTTTATTTATGCATTTATCAGTTGATGAACATTTGCGTTGTTTCCACTTTCAGACTATTATGAATATGATGCTTTGAATGTTCATGTACAAGTTTTTGTGTAAAAGATGTGCATTTTTAAATAAATTACTATTTTCACAAGTGTCCTAATGGCTAGTCCCATAGAGGACTGGCCTCATGAAATGCTCTGGAAAACAGACCAACAATTTCTATAAGTTTGGTTAATGCTTCAAAATATACCCCCTTGCTCTTTTAGAGTCAGATTACACAATAAAGGCATCAAGAAAACCTGCTCTAAGGAAACATGTTTAACTTTTTTGCCTAGTATTCCTCCAGCGTCTATAATGCTGGAGCTTTCCTTCACAGAACACTAGCACCGTTCACTAGGGAACACATTTTGGGAAATGCTGCCCCAAATGTTCAGCAAAGAGAGCCTTTCAGGGAGTGAAGCAGAATGCTTGGCACTCATTCTGAGATGCTCCCTTCCCTTAATCTGATCCAGCATCTTTGCATACGACACGCACAGTATAATAATAGACCTAGCATTATGGCTCCATTTCTATTTTGGGTGGGGGAAAATAGGTTAAAATTTTCTCTTAAAATATGACTTTTTTTGGTAAAAAAAAAAAAAAAAAAAGTCAGTAGGTTGCTTTGGCAGTATTGTCACTTCCCCAGCAGAGCTCAGTGTCAGTCAGTGACCAGCAATGCCAGGATGAAGATTCCTTGACCATGTGGTTCACACCTTTGCCATCTCTGTGCTTTTCCCAACACTCAGCAGAGGGTTTGGCAGGCATTCAGACTGTGTATGAATGAGTGTGTGTATATTATAGAATGTGTTGGGACCCACTGTTTTACAGATGAAAACACGAGCCTCCAAAGGACTAAGTGATTTGCTGAAGGTAACACAGCTTCTAGCTGTAGCACCAGGACAGGCCCAGCTCCTCTGACTTACAATTCTCTATTCTTTCGGAAGTGAACATCTTTGGATTAAAAACTTATTTTTTAATCTAAATTTCAAACAAAAGTGTTTTTTTTTTGCGGTACGTGGGCGTCTCACTGTTGTGGCCTCTCCCGTTGTGGAGCACAGGCTCCGGACGCACAGGCTCAGCGGCCCATGGCTCATGGGCCAAGCCGCTCCGCGGCATGTGGCATCTTCCCGGACCGGGGCACCAGCCCGTGTCCCCTGCATCGGCAGGCAGACTCTCAACCACGGCGCCACCAGGGAAGCCCTCAAACAAAACTTTTTAAATGTTTTTACATTAAAAAAAATTTTTTTTAAAGTGAACTGGCCTTGAGCAAGGCTAAAAGGGAATTGTGACAAGAAATCAGGGTCTGAGGTTTTCCTTCCTTGGCATGATGCAATCTGGGGAATAAAGAGTAAGCAGTGGAGCCAGTAGGAGGCTAAAGCTGTCAGGGCATAAGCAACGAACAGTGAAGAGAAATACTAAGACCACAGATGAGAGCCGAACAGCGAACGTCATGGGGAGTTCTGCTGTGATGCCATGCATTTCCAGCGCTACTTTTTTACACACCCAGTTTTCAGAGTGTCACAACTATCGGGAAAAAAAAATCGTCTAAATATGGTCCATGCTAAACACCTTGCAAAGATGAACAGCTTGCTTTTACTGGGTTACTCAGGCTTTGCTATGGTACGTGAACCTGGTGTGCAGCATGGAGAAAAACACCATTGATGTATTACAGGAACCTATATTCAGAATAAATTAGACATCCAAAGAGGAATATGGCTGCTTAAATTATTCACTGATATTCATAGAACAACTCTCAAAAATTACACGGTATCTAATTTTATAGGAAGACGCTGTCACATTGAAAACCAAATGCAAACTCAGGAATCCCTTTTGTGTCTTAGAAAGATTGATTTTGATTCTTTTGCCATTTTAGACATAAATTTGATATCCCTAGATATGGAGAATTTCGAGTCAGTTGATTTTGTGAAGCGTTCTTAGAGTCATTTTGCTCCTTTTCACTAGAAGTTGTGAAGGTGCCAAGCAGTTCTTCCGGGTCCATTTCTGGGTCTCCAGACTGGCTCTCGACTTATTTTCCTGAGTTATGATGAAAACCCCTAGTTTATTTTCTCTCCCCTGCCATGTTAGCACAGGGTGCTTCCCTAATATTTAATCTGATACTAGCACACTGTACTTTCATAATGTTTCACTTGGATAATAATAATAGCAATTCTCCCTAACACTAGCACTATGCTGACCTCAGTGTTCAATATAAGTACTTACTGAATATAACTGAATACCTAAAATAGAGGTTCCTTTTCTGGAAATGAGGATCAAATGTGAAAAGTGATCTTTCTACCATTTGTTGCAGAAAACTGCCAGCATGGAGGCCATGCCAATAATAAACCAGAGGTCAGAGCCCTTCCTGGCGTAGAGAACCGTTATTCCCCCCTCAACCCCACCTGACACTCCAACCCCGACCCTCCAGCCAGCAGAGGAAAGGGATTTGGTCCTCACCAGTAGAATTAGCTGGATGTGGCCCTGGGTGTCTGACTCCGGGAACTGGGCTGTTTAAACCCTACATGTAGCTTCCTGTACTGCTTTTCCTGTGCATTTTTTCAGCAGCGCAGGGCAATTCCCATCCTTTTTTTGCCTGCGATTGCTAGGTAACCCTCTTTGTTATTCTGCTACCTGATGAAACGGATTTAGGTAAAACCACTTCTGACAGGTGATAATAGCCCCTCATTAGAGGAAGGAGCATCCTTAAGGCTGAAATGAAGACTGAGGAAATGTGCTGAGGTGGAGGGATGGCTGGGTTTGGAGCGGGGCAGTTTTGCTTTGGGCTTGTTCATCAGTTGACTCCCTCGTGCAAGTCGCTTAACTTCTGGGGGGGTGTGCCTCATGTTTTCCACAAAGTCAAGAGGGATTAACTCAACCAGTCCTGAACCAACTCATAGAATTTTGGGGAAAATAATAATAATAATCTCATAGATTGGCAGACCTTTAAAATCATTGGAAAGAATTATACAAAAGGGGCTTCCCTGGTGGTGCGGTGGTTGAGAGTCCGCCTGCCGATGCAGGGGACACGGGTTCGTGCCCCGGTCCTGGAGGATCCCACATGCCGCCGAGCGGCTGGGCCCATGAGCCATGGCCCCTGAGCCTGCACGTCCGGAGCCTGTGCTCCGCAACGGGAGAGGCCACAACAGTGAGAGGCCCACGTACCGCAAAAAAAAAAAAAAAAAAAAAAAGAATTATACAAAAGTAACAGATATTATTAGCTACCATGTCAATGTCTTTTGACTGTACTCTTACAATTTTTTTTTTTTTCTGGAACGCGGGCCTCTCACTGTTGTGGCCTCTCCCGTTGTGGACCACAGGCTCCGGACGTGCAGGCTCAGGGGCCATGGCTCACGGGCCCAGCCGCTCGGCGGCATGTGGGATCTTCCCGGACCAGGGCACGAACCCGTGTCCCCTGCATCGGCAGGCGGACTCTCAACCACTGCGCCACCAGGGAAGCCCTGTACTCTTACAATTTTAACAAAGAGATCTGCAGAAAATAAGTTTCCCTGCTGTATGAGATGGAACTTTAGAGACTCAACCAAGTACATTGATGATCAAGGGGGTACGGGGAAGGTTAGGGACTGTGGAAGAACACAGACCAATCTGCATAACATTGGGCAGATTATTTAACCTCAGTTTCCTCAAATGTAATTTGGGGAAATCTCTGCCTGCTTTACATCACTCTCGTGAGGACTAAATGAAATAATGTATATATAGCACCAGCAAAGTTAGCCCGAGTTCCCTGGAGCCTTGGGCCTTGGAGATGTATACGTACACATCACCTTGTAGAGTAGGACTTGGAGCCCAGTAAATGTTAATTCCTTTTCCATTTTGCAGATTCTTATGAAGAGTCAATGCTCTCTTTTAAATTAAACACTGGCTCTGCCTGCAGAAGTCCTTATCGCCCACTTTCAAGTTGATGTGGGCTGACCTTGGGTTTGACTGAGACTATGATATGGTTTGTCCTTCCCATATCTGACATCTAAGTTATTTGGTTCTCACTTTACCAACAAGAAAAATTTGGCATTACAGATCGTTAGTGGAGATTTGACCACGAATTAACACTTTGAGCACAGACTAAGGGCTCAACTGATTCACTTACTACTTGAAAGAGAGGGTTTAGAGGATACATTCGCTATAAAAATCTAATGAATGTGTAGTTCTATGCTTCCTGTCTAATGTAATCACAAAGGAATGCATCCAAGTGGCAGAAATGAAATGTATCTGCTCAGTCCGGTCTTTCTGTGGATGAAGAAGCTCCAGGGACTTGCTGATACAGAGCCCAGGCCTGAGTCCCAGTCACGTGCTGTGAGTTGTATAACCGCTCAGTCTCTAAGTACCATGAGTCTCTAAGGAGCCATTTACTTAGCTTCTCTTCTTCCAGGAATTTGTTATATGGGGTAGGATAGAAACATGTAGTAAAACCTTTTCAAGTCTGTTTCATGAAAAAGGCCGGTCCCACCTAGAAAGAGGCGTGCTTTTTTGAGCATCTAAACCTGAAAAACAAACAACCCACAGTGTCCTCTGGAGAACTCAGAGCTGACATCAGGGCCCAATTACAGAGACCAGCTCATCTCAGTGCCCGGAAACAGCTATTTCTTCCAGGCCCTTTGATGGTGGTCTCTGGTTTGGTTTCCTAACCATGTGCTTAGCTTAATCTGATAAGCTACCTGAAATCCTTTAGAAGGTAAGCAGGTTGTAAATCCCGAATAGATAAGACTACCGCAAGCCTGGCTTCCGGCTCCCGTCAAAGACAGTGATCTGCAACCTACTTCCCACCGCCGCTCCATGGGGGCCCAGTGACTGTCTGTGGCACCCCGAAGCCCGGGCTGCAACCCCTGGACAGCTGTGAATGCACTGGGGAGAAAGAGCGTTCCAACGTTTTGCTTTCCCTAAAGGTGGAACAGGTGGCGACAGGCAGTGTGATAATTAGAAATATACTTTATTAGCAGTCTCATCAGACATCCCCCTTCTGTTCTCTCTAAAGAGGAGGTTGGGTGAAAAGTTGCTTGCGGCAGTATGAATTACCCCCTAAACAGATTCCCAAGACTGAAGCTCAACCCAACCCATCCGCCAAACCAGAACCTTGGTGGTAGTTCTGAACTTCTCTTCTTTCGTGCCCTCCGACAATCACTTGATCAGCGCTATAATTTCCAACATCTAAACCAGTCATTTTCAAGAATGGAGACATATTAGAATCACCTGGGAGGCTTTAAAACCACGGATGCCTGGGCCTCACCTACAGACATTCTGATTCAGTGGTCTGGGTGTGGGACTCAGGCAATCAACAATTTCAAAAACCTCCCCAGGGGATTATAGTGGCCAGCCAGGGTTGAGAACTGTTTGTCTCAAGCTAGCTTGAATCAATCCTATCCTTTCAACAAAGACGGCCACTTTTTTCGTTCATGGTCTCATATGTCCCGCTTAGACTGTTACAATAGCCTCACAACTGACCTCCTGTCTCCTGTCTTTTCTGAGCCATCGGTAATGATACAGTTTATCTCTTTATAACACTAATTTGACTTTTGTAAGCCTCATGTCCCCAAGTTCTCCTTTCCATCATGTGAAAATCCTGTCTAACCTGCAGAATGGCAATCACTAACATTTATTAAGGAGTTGCTGGACGTCAGGCACTGTGCCAAACAAATATTTTATTTGATCCTCACAGCAACCCAATGAGGTAGGAGCAGCATTATCCCCATTTTACAGAGAGGAGATAGAGGTTTCAAGAGGTTAAGTACATTGCCCGATTTTAGAGAGAGTATGTGAATGAAGGCAGAATTTAAACGAAGGTTCTATCTGTACCCTTAACCGTTAAAATGTTTTACCTTTTGTTCAGGTTAAAGATAGAAGAATGAACATGCAAGTTTATAGCCTCTCCTTTTGAAGACCCTACCAAAATATTTGAAAGGATAAAAGAGGCTTAAACTTGCAAGTACAAAGAGAGTAGGAGAGAGGACATTAATTGATGAATTATTTCAATTGTATTTCAAAAGCCAGAAAAGGGATAGAGGAGAGGTGTCTGATATAGCTGGACTGAGGATGCCGTATGCTAAGAGACAAGCAGAGTGTACCCACAAGGAGAGAGTAGGATAGTCCTGTAGAATCCTGGAGAAGCTCAGGAATTGAGGAATCTATACAGGGGAGGGTGTGGAAAGAGGTTTAAGAATATGTGAGGAACAGACTATCCACGTTGCTTCCAGCCCGGACATAGAATTCGTGCAGCTGTGTAATCATTACTCCCTAGTCGGGAGGCAGATTTATTCTTTGGAGAGAGAGGAGGAGAAAAAAGGCTTAGGATTTGGGGACAATATGCACACCTGGCCAGGAGTTAGGCATAGGGCTATAAATGGGGGAACTAATTGGAAATCTGCATACAGAATGGGTAGACTCCTTAAAGCCTTTCCCTCCTAGAATGTTCCTCTGAATGCAGGTAGTCTTTCAGACAAGACATGGGAGGATTCTTTGCTGGAGAAACTGAGCAGTTCCCAAGAAAACATGGCCATATACCAGCATTTTGGAGTTCTCCAACAAAAGGGTGATTTCCTAACCGATCACCCCAAGTTGAAGTCTATGGGGAACGGCCTATGTGATGGAAGCCCTGTATTACATTCCTGCTGCTGCTGTAACAAATTACAGTTGGCCCTTTTTATCTGTGGGGTCTGCATCCACGGATTTAACTAATGGCAGATGGAAAATATTTGAAAACAATTCCAGAAAGTTCCAAAAGCCAAAACTTGAATTTGCTGCACACTGACAATTATTTACCTAGCATTTACATTGCATTTACAGCTACTTACATACTGTTTACATTGTCTTAAGTATTACAAGTCATGCAGAGATGATTTAAAGTATTGGGAGGATATGAGTAGGTTATATGCAAATATTATGCCATTTTACATAAAGGACTTACGTATCCACAGATTTTGATACCCGAGTGAGGCTCTGGAACCAATACCCCATGGATACCAAGGACGACTGTACTACACACTTAGAACTATTCTAAAATAAAAAGGTTATTAGAAAAAAATAAAGGATGACCCTGGGGATAGAGTAGGAATGAAGTTGTGGCAGAGAGGCTTCTTGAAAATTATATTTTGAAACCATGTATATATATTATTCTGACAAAAATATAGAAATGTGTAAATATATATATCGCTTATCTTCTTTGCTTGTGATGTTTCCTCCTTCTAGAAAGTCTTCTCACTGCTGCCCCGTGAAAGAACTTCTCAAATCTTTAAGACCCAGGTCAAATGCCAAAGGCTCTGTGAAGTTTGTGCCAGCTCACCCCAAGCAAAATTAATCATTCTCCCACTTTGGTTTACCCTTGCATTTTGCACACGCTGCTATTATAATTATAGATATGTCACAACTGCATCATTATTATTTATTTAGTGTCTGTCTCCCCTACCAGGATATGAGTTCCTTGAGGGCGGAAACTGTCTTATTCATCTTTATATCCCCAGAAATAACACAGTACCTGGCTCATAATAGATACTAAAGAAATATATATTGAGTTAATGACTAGAAAAAAATGAATCAACAAGTGAATAAATTAATGGGAGGAGCAATTTCCTAGAAAGCCAGGGTTTACTCTCAGCCTAAGGTCTAAGAAAGGAGAGAGAATTGTACTTAACATACCTGATAGCTATGAATGTTATCAAGTCTTAGTCTGAATATGAGACCAGTTCAGGAAAATTACTGCCTTGGCACACACAGAGGGAAGATAAGCTGGTGCCTAAACATTGGACTTGTCTGCATAGAATAGTGTGTGTGAGTTTAATATTGAAATAGCTAAAAATATTCATACAATATCTATAATAAAACAAGAATAATGTACTCACCACAATTATGAAGAAAATACTATTTTGTATATTAAAATAATAGAATAAATTACCTGTGACAAAGTAGACTTAATGACATAAAACCTATGTTTAACATAGGTTTTTAAGCAACTTTATTCATAATTGCCAAAACTTGGAGTCAGTCAAGATGTCCTTCAGGAGGTGAATGGATAAATCAACTGTGGTCCATCCAGACAATGCAATATTATTCAATGATAATAAGAAATGAGCTAACAAGCCATGAAAAGATATGGAGGAAACTTAAATGCATGTTACTCAGTGAAAGAAGCCAATGTGTAAAGGCTGCATACTGTATGGTATGACATTCTTGAAAAGGCAAAACTATGGAGACAGTAAAAAGATCACTGATTGCCAGAGACGGGGGTGGGGTAGGAAAGGTTAAATAAGTGTAACACGGAGGATTTTTAGGGCAGTGGAAATACTCTATATGATACTATAATGGCAGGTACATGTCATTTTACATTTGTCCAAACCCATAAAACATACAACACCAAGAGTGAACCCTAATGCAAACTCTGGCCTCTGGGTGATTATGATGTGTCAATGTAAGTCCATCAGTTATAACAAATGTTCCACTCTCAGGTGAATGTTGATAATGGGGCAAGCTATGTATGTGTAGAGGCAGCGGGTATATGGGAAATCTCTGTACCTTCCTCTCAATTTTGCTGTGAACCTAAAACTACTATAAAATGAAGTATTAAATATATATTTAAATTGTACAGTTAAATGCAATAAATGTAGTGTAATAAGAGACAGACAATAGCTTGTTTAAATGCCATTTTAAATCCTGCTTTGCCAAGTCATATATTTCTATAGTGTCTGATTTCCTACTTCTTAGAGAATAAAATTCTGTCTTCACCATGGTCTCTAAAACCATCCAAGATGTGGCCCCTGCTTGCCTCTCTCTGCCCTCACTTTCTCCCTCCCTGCTCTTCTGCTTTCTCTTCCTTGACCACCTTCTGGTCTTGCTTGTCTCAGGAGCCCAGGGCTTGCTCTCTTCCTGCCATTCACTTCTCAGCTCAAATGGCTCCTCCCCAGGGACACCCTCCTTCTCTACCTTATCTCAAATGGTACCACCCCAAGTTGCTCTTTCTTACATCATTCTATCTCCTTAATTGCATGTATCACAGTTGGTAATTATCGTGCTTATTTATTTGCTTGCTTTTAAGATTTTAGCTTTTATTTGTTTGTGTTTTGCCTGTCTCCATGCTAAAAAAGAAGTACCACCTCTGCCTGAGATAGCTAGTGTGTCCCAGAGTGCAAGTTTAAAGACTGAGGGCTTCACGATCTTCTGCTGGGGCCCCTGTAAAGGGATCAGGGAAGATGTGCAAAGAAAGGGAGAATACTTGACTCAATAGCCTCTCTTTAGTCCACTGAGTCACCCAGGCCTGAGAGAGGCAGTGCCTTAGGGATCAATTACCAGGGATTCACTACTTTTTTTCTCTTTGAGTATAAAGCAGTCTTCCCTCAATCCATAACATGTGCCCTAATGTGTGATTCTCAGACATTCAAATTCAAACAATTTTTCAAGAATGCTTCATTTGCAAGCCTAGGAGACCACCTATATGGGTGAAAAAATGCCTACAACTCAGCACTTAGCACAACTGGGGATGCTTTCTTGCTTTCTTTACTGGTCTTTCATCTTGGGTCCCCATTCTGCTGCTCCTGGATCCTGAGTCCTGCCATTTCTGTGAGCAGCAGAGAGAACGTCTGAGACAGCTCCTTCTAATAGGAAACACACCTTCCTGACTTGGGCCCCACCAGACAAGGCATTCCCAACTGAGCAGAAACACGTGCATCTTTACGCCTTCTAACAAATATCACTTTTTAACCCTTTCACTGTCATTTGAGCTGCCCTAAGAAAAAAGGAAAGCAACAGAAGCAAAAAATCGTCTCTGATAAAAATGATAGAAACAAATTTAGGATTCAGAAGATAGGAAGAGCTAATGCAAACTTACAACACCGATTTCCAATTATCCAAATAGCTGTCTATGTTCCTTGGTTGGATTTTTTAAATTGTGGTAAAGTACACATAACATAAAATTTACCATGTTAATCGTTTTTAAAGTATAGAGTTCAGTAACACACTTAGTATTAATACATTCACATTGTTGTACTACCATTATCACTAGCCATTTTGAGAAGTTGTTCATCATCACAAACTGAAACTCAGTACCCATTAAACAATAACTCCCCATTCCCTCTTTCCCCCAGTCCCTGGCAACCACCATTCTATTTTCTGCCTCTATGAATTTGACTATTCTAGGTAGCTCATATAAGTGGAATCATGTAGTATTTATTTTGGGGGGGACTGCCTTATTTCACTTAGCATAATGTCCTCAAGGTTCTTCCATGTTGTAGCATGTGTCTGAATTTCCTGCCTTTTTAAGGCTGAATAATATTCCATCATATGTGTATACCACATGTTTATCCATTCATCCATCTATGGGCACTTGGGTTGCTTCCACCTTTTGGCTATTGCAAATAATGCTACTATGAACACAGGTATACAAGTATCTGTTTGAGTCCCTGCTTTCAATTCTTTTGGGTATATACCCAGAAGTGGAATTGCCAGATCATACAGTAATTCTATCTTAAAATTTTGAGGAACTATCATACTGTTTTCCATTAGCAGTTGCACCATTTTATGTTTTCACCATCACACAAAAGCTCTAATTTCTCCACACTTCTGCCAAAACTTGTGATTTTCTCTCTCTTTCTTCCCTCTCCTCCTCCCTCCCTCCCCTCCTATTTTGATAGTACCAATCCTAATGGTTAGTGATGTTGAGCATCTTCTCATGTACTTATTGGCCACTTATATATCTGCTTTGGAGAAATGTCTATTCAAGATCTTTGTCCATTTTTTTTCCATGTTTTTGTGTTGTTTTTGAGTTATAGGAGTTGTTTATATATTCTGAATATAAACCCTTTATCAAGCGTATGATTTGTAACTATTTCCTCATTTCATGGATTGTCTTTTCACTCTTGGTAGTGTCCTTTGACACATAAAATTTTAAATTTTGATGAAGTCCAATTTATCTATTTTTTTCCTTTTGTTGCTTGTGTGTTTGGTGTCATATCCAAAAAATCATTGCCAATTCCAGTTTCATGAAGTTTTTCCTCTATGTTTTCTTCTAAGAGTTGTATAGTTTTAGCCTTTAAGTTTAGATTTTGATATATTTTGTGTTAATTTTTGTACATGGTATAAGGTAAGGGCCCAACTTCATTCTTTTTCATGTAGATATACCTTAGTTAAATTCCAATTTTATTTTGTTTATATAGTTCCTGCATATTTGTAGCTAAGCAAAGCCTTAGGTACTTTGTATTTTTTTGTTTGCTATTGTGAATGAGACTTCTCTTCTGCACTCCATACAGTTATATTTTCCAGCTGCTTCTTAGTGGCTTACAGGAAATCATTTTTTTTTTCCTATGGATGGCTATATAACTGAGTCCTCTTATTAGTTCTGAATTTTTCAGTTGAATGCCCTAGAATGTTTAGGTAGACAGAAATATCATTTGCAAATACCTCATGAGACCTGGGAAACGTTTTTAAACCCATGTCTTACTGAGAAGATGGAGTTTCCTATTTTCAGTAAAGAGAGATTGGGATTAGTCTTAAAGTCAAGGACATATCTGTTTTAATTGTATAACAGTTATCCTGGCACAGCACAGCTCCTCTCTCTAGATATACTTCTAGCACCTGCCCTACTCAAAGTGTGGTCTCCAGAACAGAAGCTGCAGCATCACCTGGGAGCTTGTTAGAAATGCAAATCTTTGGCTCTGCCCCAGATCTCCTGAATCAGAATATGCATTGTAAGATCCCTGGATAATTTTTATTCATGCTAAAATTCGAGAAATACTGCTTTAGAGGTTAATGAAATAGCATCTCTTCCTTTCCTTTTAAGCTTTTCCTACATTTCCAACCACAAGTCATTAGATACTATAAAATACTAGAAAAAGATCTTTCAAAGAGGGCAATATGTCAATTAATCTTTGACAAGGGCACCAAGGATACACAATAGGGAAAGTATTATCTCTTCAATAAATGGTGCTGGGAAAATTGGATATCCACATGCAAAAGAATGAAACTGGACTCTATTTTACACAATATACAATAATTAACTTGAAATAGATTAAAGACTTAAATATAAGACCTGAAACCATTAAAATCCCAGAAGAAAAATAGGGAAAAAGCTTCTTGATATTGGTCTTGGAAATGAGTTTTTTGGATCTGACATGAAAAGCACAGGCAACAAAAGCAAAAATAAATAAGTGGGACTACATAAAAAAAAAAATCCTTCTGTATAGCAGGGGAAACAGTCAAAAAAAATGAGAAGGTAACCTATGGAATGGGAGGAAATATTTGCAAACCCTATATTTCTGATAAGGGGTTAATATCCAAAATATATCAGGAACTCATAAAATTCAATAGCAAAAAACCCCCAAATAACCTTATTTAAAAATGGATAAAGGACCTGAATAAACATTGCTCCAAAGAAGATATACAAATGGCCAACAGATATATGAAAAGGCGCTCAACATCATTAATCATCAGGAAAATGCAAATCAAGATTAAAATGTCATAGTGATATTCTCTTGATATCTTGTCTGGTTTTGCTATCAGGGTGATGCTGGCCTCATAGAATGATTTTGGAAGTGTTCCTTCCTCTGAAATTTTTTGGAATAGTTTGAGAAGGATAGGTGTTAACTCTTCCTAAATATTTTGTAGAATTCACTTGTGAAGCCATCTGGTCCTGGACTATTGTTTGTTGGGAGTTTTTAAGTTACTGACTCAATTTCATTACTGGTAATTGGTCTGTTCATATTTTCTATTTCTTTCTGATTCAGTCTTGGGAGATTGTACCTTTCTAAAATTTTGTCTATTTCTTCTAGGTTGTCCATTTCATTGGTGTGTAGTTGTTCATAGGCCATATATGACAAACCCACAGCTAACATCATACTCAATGGTGAAAAGCTGAATGCATTTCCACTAAGATCAGGAACAAGACAAGGATGCCCATTCTCACCATTTTTATTCAACATAGTTTTGGAAGTCCTAGCCACAGCAATCAGAGAAGAAAAAGAAACAAAAGGAATCCAAATTGGAAAGGAAGAAGTAAAATTGTCACTATTTGCAGATGACATGATACTACACATAGAAAATCCTAAAGATGCCACCAGAAAACTACTAGAGCTCATCAATGAAGTTGGTAAAGTTGTAGGATACAAAATTAAATACAGAAATCTGTTGCATTCCTACACACTAACAATGAAATATCAGAAAGAGAAAATAAGGAAACAATCCCATTTACCATCACATCAAAAAGAATAGAATATCTAGGAATAAACCTACCTAAGGAGGTAAAAGACCTGTACTTGGAAAACTATAAGACAGTGGTGAAAGAAATGGAAGACAACACAAACAGATGGAAAGATATACTGTGTTCTTGGGTTGGAAGAATCAGTACTGTCAAAATGACTCTACTACCCAAGGCAGAATAGTACTACAGATTCAGTGCAATCCCTATCAAATTACCAATGGCATTTTTCACAGAACTAGAACAAAAAAATGTTTTAATTGTATGGAAACACAAAAGACCCCGAATAGCCAAAGCAATCTTGAGAAAGAAAAACAGAGCTGGAGGGATCAGGCTCCCTGACTTCAGGTTATATTCGTAGAACCAGAGTAGAATGGTGGTTACCAGGGGCTGGAGGGTGGGGGAAATGGGGAGATGTCGGTCAAAGGGTACAAACTTTCAGTTATAAGATGAATAAGTTCTGGAGATCTAATGTACAGCCTGGTGATTATAGTTAATAATATTGTATTGTATACTTGCAATCTCCTAAGAGAGTAGATCTTAAGTGTTCTCACTATACACACCAAAAAAAAAAAGGTAACAATTGACAGATGAGTGGATAAAGAAGATGTGGTACATATATACAATGGAATATTACTCAGCCATAAAAAGGAATGAAATTGGGTCATTTGTAGAGACTTGGATGAATCTAGAGACTGTCATACAGAGTGAAGTCAGAAAGAGAAAAACAAATATCATATATTAACGCATATATGTGGAACCTAGAAAAATGGAACAGATGAACCGGTTTGCAGGGCAGAAATTGAGACACAGATGTAGAGAACAAACGTATGGACACCAAGGTGGGAAAGTGGCAGGGTGGTGGTGGTGGTGGGATGAATTGGGAGATTGGGATTGACATGTGTACACTGATGTGTATAAAATTGATGACTAATAAGGACCTGCTGTATAAAAAAATAAATTAAATAAAATTCAAAAATTCAAAAAAAAAAAAGTCCAAAATGGTACCTATTAAAACTATGCTATGGTCCCACCTTTGAAATCAGCTCCCCTCCTCAGATTTAACCACTATTAACTGATATTTTATGCCCTTACAGAAATTTCCTTTGCATATGCAGCTATGTATTTGTGTGTGTAAATGCATGTGTGTAGTGTGTATATAGCCTTTAAACGATTTTAAATTTGTACCTTTAATTTTTGTTTACATAACAATATATCTTAGAGATCTCTTCATATACACATGTTTGAATTTACCACATTTTATTTTACAGCTACAGAGTATCTGGACTGTAGAACTCTAATTTATCTCATCAGTTCATTATTGACGAGTAGGTGGTTTCTAGTTTTTGGCTATTACAATAGTTCAATAAGTAGGTTAAAAACAAACAAACAATGTGAGGTGATGAGAGTGTTAACTTGATTGTGATAATCACTTCACAGTACATACATATATTAAATCATTACATTGTACACCAAAAAATTACATTGTATAAACTAAATATATAATTTTTATTTGTCAATCATACCTCAATAAAGCTGGGGAAAAAAGGGCAATACTTAGACTGTGAAATAATAGGATGCTAGAAGAGAAAGCAGGCTTAGGAAGCGATCTGTTTGAGTTTCTAAAATTCAGTCCTTGGAGCAGCTCCATGATTTTGGACTTAGTGGCATATCCCCTGTACAATTATTTATCTAATAATCTTCTTTACATATACTTATCTTTTTTTTTTTTTTTTTTTTTTTGTGGTACGCGGGCCTCTCACTGTTGTGGCCTCTCCCGTTGCGGAGCACAGGCTCCAGACGCGCAGGCTCAGCAGCCATGGCTCACGGGCCCAGCCGCTCCGCGGCATGTGGGATCCTCCCGGACCGGGGCATGAACCCGTGTCCCCTGCATCGGTAGGCGGACTCTCAACCACTGTGCCACCAGGGAAGCCCATACTTATCTTTTTTTAAACTGAAATAATTTTATTTAAATGAAAGTTTATATAATTTTCACAAATGAAAACCAGTATTACTTGCCAGATATAGAGCATTACGGTAAAAATAAGTTAATAAAAACAAAAGAATAATATAAAAACATAAAAGTTAACAATGAATTACAAGTATTAATGAATCTATTTATAAAAATATATATTTAAATAGTTTTCTCAGTGAAAGCAATGAGGCCATTTATGATTGGTAACTTGACATTGCTAAATGTAAGACTAAATGAGGTTCTACATCAATGAAAACATTTTAAAGAGTTATTTAAAAGCTAACAAGTATGGAGGGCTTGCCATGTACCAGGCGCAGAGCTAAGAGCTTTCACACTCCACTAATCTTCACAAGGACCTCACGAGGTACTTAGCATCCTCCATGTTTTACAGATGAAGAAACCCAGGTGTGAAGAGGTTAAGCAACTTGTCAGAGGTCACAGAGCTAGTCAGCAGGCAGAGCGAGGCTCTGAACCCAGGCAGTCCACATCCAGGGTCCAGCACCCGCAGCTGCTTAACTGGCACCATGATATCCAAGTCAGGTGTGTATTTAGTTGGAAAGGACAAAGATAAATGATCTACCTCCTCTAATTATAATTATGTTCATTGATCCAGACTTTTTACACTACTCGATTGTCAACTTTTGAAGGTGGTAGGTTGACATATTCCTGCCAGAATTTGCTGATAATGGCTAGGAATTCAGGGAATAAGAATCCAAGTCATCCATGAACAGCACCTGCTTTATCTGTGCTTCTGAGCAATTATGGGTGAGGAACAGGTGCCTGGAGCTTTGCCCATTACAGGCATGTGCTATCCTGTCATTCAAGTACTCTCACAGTTTTCATTACCAATGTCCAGCAGAGCTCCACCCTAACAATAATATATAGGAAGTCACAGTTTTCATGAGCTAGTTATATATCTATTTCTAGTACATACTGAAATACATGTGTAATTATTAAAATGAAAATTGTGTAATTATACTCACTAAAATCCATGCTTTTGGAGTGACCGATCAAGGTCAATTTCACATTTTAAAGGCAGGAAAACTGATGTTTATGGCTACAAAGATGTTTTGGGACTAGAATATTGGTCTCTAATCCCCAGGCCACTCCCCCCTACTCATACTCAGAAACAAATTGTTGTGTCCTTTACAACGAACACAGCTGTTTATTCCTCATAATGAAACACAGCATGATTTCCTGGTAAAGTGACTGGTATCTTTAATGTAGGTCGTGTATATGGTTGAGATGAATTGCAACCCTCAGATTTAGGTGTGTTAGACATGGAATTTCATCGATCAAATGAAATTAACCAAAAAACTGCATGACAAAAACGGTAAACGCTTCAGAGCTGGTCTTCAATGATGTCTCGTAAGTGATTAGAAGCACATTCTATTAGTTGTTTTCACAAAAGACAAGCTTGCCTTTGACACCTCTCTTCCCCCAAATCAGCTGGTCACAAGATCCTCCGTGAAAAAGTATCGTACGTTTCAAGGGGTAAATTCTTTAGGCACAAGGTCAATGTTTTATGCACAGAACTTGCTTGGCCATGACTGAAATCTAGTGTTTGGCAATATCCTTTTAAATTGGAATGTCCACCACCTTCCCACTCACTTTGAGGCTGGTACAGACGCTTGGGCCCCCCATACCTGGCCCCTAGCGGCCTCCTCTCTGAGGGCTGGTAAGGGCCCATGGGTGCCTTGGCTTGGCTAAGCTCTCTCTGCCCACTGAGGGCTGGATGCATGGAAGGTGGACGAGTGCACACGGCCCAGCCCCTGCTCAGGTGCGAACCGAGAATGTTGGGACCTCTTTTCTGCCATGGGGAGGGCACAGGTGCTGGACAGAAGCTGGCTTTGTATGTGGAGGAGGCTGCATCTTTCCTTCCATGCTTTTCCTCTCACCTCCCAGGCCCAAGCCCGCACAGGGCAAAAAATTGCCTGGGGCCACACTGTCAGATTCCATGACTGACTGACCAGCCAGGGCTCTGAGCCTCCCTCGCCAGGAACCCCTACCCCTGAAGGGGTCAGACTGCTGTCCTTTCCCTGACCAACTGAGCCACTCACTCTGTCCCTGACTTTCAGAGTGAACCCACCTTCAGTCATTCCTGGGAAACTCTGCCCCTACCCCCAGCTCCCCAGAAGGAAAGCCACTCTTAATTCAAGAGGGTTTTCTGGAACTTGCCTTCCTGAAAAAGTGGGAAAACCTCACAAATTTGATCTCTGTGGGCACACTATTAAACCTTTGAAAAGTAAGCCACACAGACAAAGAAACAAACAAACAGATCAACGTGCATGCACAGCCCGGAGTGACTAACCACGACATAGAGGAGAAGGAAGGCCTGGGTTGTCAGCAGGGACGATGCTGCTCTTGCTGGCTGAGTGGTCTCAGGAAAGTCACTGAGCCTCTCTGAGCCTCAGTCTTCTCTTCTGTTGCTATTACGCTGGGGTGAGGGCTGGGCTTCGGGGGGTGTGAGCGGGGAGGCGCAGAACGGATGCCGTGTACCTCACAGCTCGGCGGGTAGGAGTGACTGAAGTCAGGAAACCACAGGATTCCTTCCTATACAGGTAAGAGTGTGGCTCTCTCCAGGTGTAAAGCATTACTGATCTCGCACTTGGGTCTCCCCACTAGGGTATCCTCAACATTTATCTCGGAAAACACGGCATTTTGAATTATAAAAATACATTAACCAAAAATGGGTTAACATGTGTGCTTTTTTTTTTTTTTTTTTTGCGGTACGCGGGCCTCTCATTGTTGTGGCCTCTCCCACTGAGGAGCACAGGCTCCGGACGCGCAAGCTCAGCGGCCACGGCTCACGGGCCCAGCCGCTCCGCGGCATGTGGGATCTTCCCGGACCGGTGCAGGAACCCGTGTCCCTTGCATTGGCAGGCGGACTCTCAACCACTGCGCAACCAGGGAAGCCCCATGTGTGCATTTTTGACACCTGAATGTAGCCCCAGAATCCCACCTATGTCACGGAAGGGAGGAAAGAGGCAGTTCCCAGAGAGAATCTGAAAGGGTCTAAAATGGTGGTGTCCTCAGCTTTCAGCCAGATCTTCCAACTTTTCAAGAACCGGCTTGGTGGTCTCTAGGACGGCAGAGGTAATTCTCTCTCCCTTTTCAAGTTCTGGCTCTTCTCCCCTGCCCCCGCTCCCATCCCTCTGTCCTTTTGTCCAGGGTTACGCCTGTCCCCAGAGTCCAGAGGCTCCGTCTGTCCTCTCCTGGATGACCCGCAGGTGTCAGATGCAGGGAGAAGGCAAAAGAGGCCTGAACGATGGTGTCTTCTCAGGCAGTTGAACCTGCAAAATAATGAGGCTTTCACCTTCCTGGATGAGCAATTCGGTACCTTTCTCCCTTAGGCTCTTACGTCAAAACAACTGCCTGACCCTACGGAGGGAGGCGGAAGGAGAAAAAGTGCCTCATATGGTGTAAACATTCAGTTTGTGGCTGCAGTGGGGTGAGGGTCCCTGTTACATTTGGGGGAGGAGCAGTTGGTGACGGGGTGTTTGAGGATCAGCTATGGAAAGGGTCACTTCAAACTTTAGTCGTTAGAGTCAGAATTGCAAATAAGTTTAGAAAATATCCATCATCAAAAAAAATAGGCAGCCTCTAAAATCCTTTCGCTCCCTGGGTCAGTCATCTCTGAGCAATACCTGACCATTCATTCATTCATTCATTCAGCGTGTACAAGTGCCTGCCAGCACCAGATGTCCATACAGGCCTGCATCTTTTGGCTCAGCTCCTAAATCTGTGAGTTCAGGTAGATGTTGGGTTTCTGGGGCTGCTGGTCACCAACTTATTTAAAAGCCTGATAAAAACCACCCCATTTCCCAAGCTTTCCCTGCTCTGAGGTAATTAAATGCCTATCATCTGATGGGAATCAAAACTTGCTTCATTTTGTGTTGATAAGAACTAGCTGCTGGTAAGTACTTGTTTTGCTGTACAAGTGCTTTTTAATTCTGCGAGTCCCGTAGATGCTATCATTTGGAAACATGACTCTAAAAATACCAATTTATAAAGAAATTACAGCACAATAAGTATTTTAATCGCTTTTTATGGCTTGCAATCAAGTTGACAAATAAAAGAATTACTTGAGCATTATTTTTTTAAATAGCATCCTGTAATTAGCCCACTTGTTTTCCATCTTCTTGGAATAGGATGAGCATTGCTGTGCATGTTGCTTAACAAGGAACATGTGAAAAGAGTGGTATCTTCTAGCCAAATAACCTTTAATTTCTTTACTTAAAAAATCCTCATGATGGACTGGTGCCTTCTTGAAACAACTTTTAGCAGTGTTTTATGAAACTTATTCTCCTAACCCTAATATAATCAAATAGACACCTTAAAGGTGCCTCCACAGCCCTCCCCCATTCATCTCCGACTGTCATCACAAGAAATGCGTTGTGGGAGGACTCGGTCATCTTCCCAGTGGGTCTGACCCCAATCCACCCTCCTTTCCCCTAACTCCCCATTATGTCTCTTCCTTTCATTAATTTATTTTCCCTAGACCTTAATAAAAACAGATTTAGATAATCAACAAGAATGATTAATAGTCCGGGAGGGCATCGAGTCACCATATTTTCCAAGGTTATTAAAAAAAATTATTTTTAGTTTATTAGGTAAACATTCAGAGAGCAGTGAAATTATCTGCCATCGATGACATCAGACTTTTGGGAGGTCCATGGTCACAGTCTAATTTGAAAGTTACAGTTAGAATCTGATGAAATCACGGTGGATGTTGCAAGAGGCACCCTTACTGAAATTTGAAGATTATTTTGAAACTGCTTAGTGTATTCTTTTAAATATATTTTCCTATGTACTGCTCATAAATTATAATTAGCACAGATGTTCTGTCATACCATAAGTATTGTCAACGGCTTTTGTAAATACACATTTGCTTCCTAATTGCCCCATGTAACTGAATGCCAGCCACGTACACGATCACCTGTAATCACCTTACAACTCTGCCAAAGACTAAATTACAAAGGAAAAGGTGGGATTCTTTTCAACCAGCTCGTATTACCCCAGAAGGTACATTGCATCATGGGATGTTTAGAATTCCAAGTTGTTCATTTCAATTTCTGTTTGATCTATGTATTTTATATTCATTTACTCTTCCTCTCTCTCTTTCTTTCTTCCTCTCTCCCTCCCTCTCCCCCTTCCCTTCCCATCCTTTCCCTTACTCTTCCCTCCTTCCTTCCTTCCTTCCTTCCTTCCTTCCTCTTTCTCTTTTTCTTTCTCCCCTTATATCTACATGTCAGGTACTGCTCTAGCTTCTAAGAACATGCAGAAGTGTCAGAAAACAGTTTCTCAAAAGACTTCTGTTCAAATCAGTCTTCAATTTGAAACCACTCAAGATGAGGCATATATTATTGAGGGGGAGCTGGCAACCAATCCTGTGAATAAGTTTATTGTTCTAAAACTTCTATGTAGCACCATTAGCCAGGAACTTCATGTAACTGTGGGTGATCACTATTGCAAATTTATTTAAAAAGGAGAAATATTTTTGCCTTCTTTCATCTAAGGAGATGATAATGTGTTGTGAAATACTGTGCAAACTCTGACATGCTACAAAATGTATATAGTTTTTTGTTGTTGTTTTTCATCAACATTGAGATGCTCTGATTTTTGCTCTTTCTTCTGACTCCTGATCTGACTTTTTTTCAAAGACCAATATAGGGACCATATAGTTTTGGAAAGTAACATATAGATGAAAGTAATCTTCACCGACAGAACCTGGCCATGGTGAGATCTGACCTTTTCCCTTCCCTTCCTTCCTTGGACAATTATAGTCTCATCCCCATACGCTTTCCTCAAAGATGCTATTTAAAGGGAAGCTGTATCCACTTGGCTCAAGCCATCCCTGTGAATTAGACACTGGCAATTCTATAGTATTTGGTTTCAATTAGACAAAAATAAACACAAATTATATCCATTTAACTTTTATTTTAAATCATCTGCTGAGATTCTAGTCTTCTAGAAACTTAATTGTATATCAGATAACAATCCAAGTTAGGAAGATTATAGGTATAATGTAGGGCAGGGCAATAAAATGAATGAGGAATGTTTTCTATAATTGTAAAGGGAAATGAAATTTTTACAAACAGCTAAATGACTCTGGCAAAGTTAAACCTTGGCCAAACCAGCTGGAGTTGATTGGTGATCTATTTGTGTAACTAGCTCTCCAGATCAAGTGTCTGTTACGTATTGCACTCTGACTGCTGAATGAGTCTCCTTCAATTACCTATCTGTTAAGGTACCCTAGTGATCTACCTATCTACCTTATTTCCTGGCATTCTAAGGTATTTTTTTGGTATGTCTGTATCCGTTAGGATGTAGGTTTGATGGCAAGTGACAGAGACCCAAAATAACAATGCCTTATATAAAGATAGGAGTTTATTTTTGTTTTATATAAAAGTCCAAGATGGGGCTTCCCTGGTGGCGCAGCGGTTGAGAGTCCGCCTGCCGATGCAGGGGACGCGGGTTCGTGCCCCGGTCCGGGAAGATCCCACATGCCGTGGAGTGGCTGGGCGCATGAGCCATGGCCGCTGAGCCTGCGCGGCCAGAGCCTGTGCTCCGCAACGGGAGAGGCCACAACAGTGAGAGGCCAGCGTACCGCAAAAAAAAAAAAAAAAAAAAAAAGTCCAAGATAGTTAAAGACTGTGTTCCACTAATTCATCATCAGTGGCCCTTCTCCTTCTGCAGAGTCCAAGGTGATTTCCCCCATGTCTGTATTCCAGCCAGCATGGAGGAGGGTGAAGGGGCTGCTGTTTCCCTTTAAGGGCACAACCTGGAAGCCACATGCATCACAACTGCTCGTATGCCCTCACTCTAACTAGATCCTATGGTCTACCAGTGACCGCCTGGCTGCAAAGGACTTAGAGAATGTTGTCTCTGTTTTGGTTGGCTACGTGCTCAGCTAAATAATCAGGTTCTACTAAGGCAGAAGAAGGGAAGAATTGATATTAGGGAGAAACTAGTGGTTTTTGACTAAATATCGTATTAAATACTCACCCATCCTCAAGATCAGTGCTATATACCAATAGTTCTTAAAAATGTGGTCCTCAGACAAGCAGCATCAGCATTACCTGGGAACTTGATAAAAATTCAAAATCTTGCACCCCACCGTCCCAAAGCTCCTAAATCAGGAGCTCAGGTGGAGCCCAGCAATCTGGGTTTTAACAGGCTCTCCAGGTGATTCTGATGCCTCTAAAGTTTGAGAATCACTGGACGAGGGTGTGATTTTTTTCAAAAGCTAGATGGGAGGCCAGGCATTAGAGGAGGAAGTGAGTTGGGATGGAGAGACCCAGAAATGGTAAGCTTCTGATCCTTGACTGCTCTGATCCTTATGAAGTCACCTCCTGTAAATCCCTCATCTTAAGGCTCTGATGAGTGACCCAAAGCCAGGGCCGTGCCATATGGTGGGAAGATCATGGAATGACAGGTGACCTTTCCCAGCAGCACATTTCATCTTTTGTGACCTGCTTTTCTCCTATATAAAATGAGCTGGGGGATGAAGAGGGAGAGCAAATGACCTTGATGATCTCCTGCAGCCCTGCCACCTCATGGTTCTGTGCATCACTCTGCTGGCTGGCTGGAGTCATAGTTTTGTCCTTTTCCACCAACAGCTGAGATGGTGCAGTCTAAGGCTTAAAAACAAGGACCCCAGAGTCAGGTGCGTTTGGGTTTGAACCAAGGCACCCCTGCTTGCTAGCTATGTGCTCTTGGGCAAGTGTTTAGCCTCTCTGGCTCTCAGTGGCCTCACATGGAAAGTGAGGATAATAAAGTTAACTCACTGGACTGCTTTAGGGATTAAATGAGATGTGTGTATGTGTGTAAAACCCATAGCACAGTGTCTGGTGTGAAGTAAATGCTAAATAAGTGGCAGCCAGGGCCATGGTATGTATTTTGCACTTCATTGGGACACACATCAATTGAACGATTGCTTCTTCCCAGGGATCTCTTTTTGTGGGGAATCTCTTTGTTATGATTATTTTCTCTTTTGTGTGGTCTTACACACTTCAGAAAAGAGAGAACAACGTGATACATAATTTTCTGGAAATCTGAAGGCTTCCTTACGTAGAAAAACACACAGCCCCATTGGTAAACTACCTTACACATGGCACATCTACAGACCGCTCATAGATACGGTCTCCCTTGAACTTCCCATAAAAGGGAAAAGCAGCTTTATTCCCATTTTACAGGTAAGGAAACAAAATCTCAGGAAGATTAGGTGGCTGTAAGAAGGTCACCCAGCAAGTCAACGGGGAGCCTAGATTCAAATACTCATGTCTGAATGTAACGGCTTTACAGAAACCAGGGTTTAGCTCTATTGTAAAAAAAAATCTGTTCTTTTCTGTCTCTAGAAACCCTTTGCTTCTCCCAGTCCTCACATTATCTTTGGATCCCCAGCACCTTATTTGGCACCTGGGATGGAGCAGGTGCTAAACAAATGTTTGTTGAATGACGAAATGAATGAAAGAAATGAAGTTGTTGGACTTTGCATTCCATGCAGGACTTCTTTTTTCTTGCAAGTGTTTGGAATCATGGCACACATTTTATAGATAGAAAGGCTTTCTCTGCTGCCCTGGAAACATGGTTCTGCCTGCTGCCCGCTGGTCCATTGCTTGCCAGCATGGAAGGGTAGATGTTGTCAGGTGGGTAGCTAATTCTCCACCTGTCTTTCCTCCTCCTCCCTTCCTCTGGGACTCACCAGCCTCAGCCTTTCCTTCATGGTCCTAGAGTTATTTTTGTAGGCGCTCTGCAGAGCAGATGTTCCTGAGTGGGCATCTGCCTTCTCTTACTGTAATATCTTTTACCGAAACAGCCAATTACGTTGCTGATATCCCTCGACTCTAAAGATGAGAGAAGGGGAAAAGCTGAATCAATGTAATGGGAGAATTCTGCCTCTCCGACATCATAGCCCCTCCTCCCCTCACACCCTCTCAGATTCCCCCTCCCCACTGTCAACATTGGCGTCTGTCAGCTGGTGGCCAGACACTTGAACAGACTTTGCCAATTAGAGAAGTCACACCTCTTGGTTGGCAGACACACTATTGTGCCTGGGCCCCAGCAGGGAGCCATATGGCTTTCAGGCAAAGGAGTTTCCAGAAAAGAACAGGGGAGTACCCCTGAGGGCAACTCGTGTCACGTGAGAGGTGCCGTCTGAATGCTTCTATCAGGTAAAGATGCAAGATGAGCTGTAGCCTTTCCCGTGTATAATTTGGAGGTATTATTGCTCCACCCGCAATCATCTCTCATTCTGGGGGAGGTTACACGGAGTTGGTCTTGGCAGCGTTAAAACCATTCTGTGGTTCTGTTGTTTTTTTATGACTCTCCCCTACCCCATTTCCCACACTCCCCTCTTTTGGTGACTCTGAGTTTTGCCATTTGATATTGGGTAATTGTAACTGGGGAGATAACGTTAATAACTTCCTACAGTTGTGAAGAGTTTTATAAAGCCCTCTCACCTCCCCAGGGTAATTCTGAATGAATTAGGTAGACTGAGTATGGTGTTTTCATTTTAAGGATAAAGACACTGGGTTCCAGGAAGATTCAGTAATCAGTCTGTCACAGGGTGGAGAAGAAAGAAAGCTGGACTGAGAATCCGGATTTTATTCCTGCTAGTTCACAGGCTGGCTGTATAGCCTGGATCACTCACTTACCTTTTTGGCACCAACATTCTCATCTGCAATTCAAGGGAACAAAAGAATCCCCGAGGTCTCGTTGGGCTCCAAGAGTTTTCATTCCTGAGGTCACTTAGTTTATAAGTGACATAAATGAGATTAAACCACCATATAGTCATGCCCTGCCACAAAAATCCATCCTTAAGGGAGTTCATTTTTTCCCCTTAATTTTAATGATGGAAAATTTCAAGCACACAGAAGTAGAGAGAGTAGTATAATGAATCCTCATATGCCCTAGACCAGCTTCAATACCAAACAACATTTTGCCCATCTTGCTTCCTGTAGCCTTCTTAAAAAAAAAACTGTAGTATTTTAAAAGTAAAGCCCAGATATTCTGTTATTTCACCAGTATAAATTTTAGCACACGTCTCTATTGAGCTCTTTTTAAAAAACAAAGCCACCGTGCCATTTTCATGCCTAACAACATTCACCACCACTCCTTAATGACAAAATTATCTAATAAAACAAAAATCACCACGCTACCCTATTCAAATTTGCTTATTGCCTCAAAGATGTCTTTTTGTACTTGGTTTGTTGGAATCCATTTGCAGAGACGTTCCACACACTGTATTTGATTGTTAAGATTTTTCTAAGCCTCTATTATCTCATCCCTCCCTCTTTTTTTTTCTTCTTCTCATGCTATTGATTTATGGGAGAAAACAAGTCATTTGTCCTGAAGAATGTCCCATGTTCTGGATTTCGCTAATTGCTTCCCTGTGGTGTCATTTAACTTGTACCTCTGTTCTCTGTGTTTCCTGTGAGTGGGTAGGTCAATCCACAGGCTTGATCAGATCCATGTTCAATTTTTTAACCTCTAGATGGTGCAAGGTAACTTTTATTGCACATTTTGTTTAATCAGGCACAGAAGGTCTGATTGGCTCTTTTTTGCGATTTTGAGACTGGGATCCATTAGAGGATTCAGATATTATCAAAGGCATGGCTCCATTATACACGAACTTGTTTTTAATCTGCATTTTTCTTTACCTACGTATGAACAGATCCATCAAATTTAGAAAAATGTATTTGCCTTTATCTTGTTCTTTTTCATCATTTTCAGCCTTTTCCTATCTCCCATGGTAGATACTCATTTTCTTTCTCTGCTACCACTAAAATATTAAAGAAAAATGAAAAGCAGTATACTAAAACAAACAAACAAACAAAAAAACTCACAAACATATACCCAGACATTTGATTTGGTGTAAAGACAATCTGCTGCTCATTACAGCAGTTATTGATACAAATGAATTTCACATTGCTGTTTTGTAAGCCTCGAGGTGGAAATTCTTAAAAGTAATTGTGACTTTATACTTAGGTAAATTATGTAAATGAAGGGCCTGGAGAAAATGATGACTAGTACTCTCAGGAATGCAGCAAAGGACTTTTTTTTTTTTTCACTTAAGGGTTTTTGAAATGTCCTTTTGCTCAGCAGGCACGCTTCAGCTTTTGATTCTTCTTGAGGCCAGGACAGGAGTGCTCCCTGGGGGGCAGCAGTCTGGAGGTGGGCAGGGAGGCTGGGAAGGGACGCTGCTCCCTGGGGAGCCTGGCTGGGAATCACGTTTACAAATGGCACAAAATGGCGCTGGAGTAGCATCTATCACTTGGGCATTGTCATTATATGAATTTAGATCAGGGCCACCGATAAAAGTCACTGGGCACATGCTATTATAAAGAAGGCAGCAGGAACCTGTCAGAGTTATTTTGAGTTCTCTGTAATTACAGTGGTTCTTACACGTATTCCCATACGTTCACAGCCCTATAGAAAGGCAACATACTTTTTAAAGAAAGTCTATTACAATAATAGATACTTGAAGTTGGTTTTTAAAATATAATCCTGTCCTTTGTACTCTCCTGCCAAACCGATGCCCTGCCTATCGGCCGTTTCTTTATTCCCTTCTTCCTTTCTCTCTTTTTCTTCTTTGCTTTTAAGCCCTAGCTCTGCCCCTTACAACTAGCGTGTGACTCTGCGTGAGCGCAAAACTCGCAACGAGGAGCCTTTGTTGTCTCTTCCTTACAGAGGCGTTAATAATACCTACCTGGGGATTAACTGGTAGGATTAAGGACATGGATTATCTTTGAAGGCCCAGTAAACTGGGTAGCACTATACATTCGAATGGTGCTGCTCTCGCCTCTTATTCTGCCAAAACTTTGGAGTTTAAAACCTTTTGGTGGCTCCCTCTCGCTTTTGATGTAACACAGACTCTTTAATGGGCTTTCAAGGGCTGCAGTTTCCAGCCTCTCTTTCCTCTCCAACCTTCTCTCTCCCCACCCTGGGCTCTCTCTCGGTCCAAACTTCAAGACATCTTGAAGTTTATTTCAGATGCTTCGTCCTCTTCCTGTCTTTGCACACGCTGTTCCCTTGGTTTAGAGCATTGTCCCTCACCTCCTCCTCTTTGCTTGGCTAATGTGACCCTGGGGTTCGTTTCTGTTTAGATGTTGCTTTATCTATGAAGCTTTCCTGAATCTCCAAAAATTGTAGGGAACTATCACAGAGCACTTATCACCCATGTTGTAATTCTTTGTTTACTTGTTCCTCTCTCCCATTAAACCGTGAATTTTTTGAAGGCAGGAATCATTGCTAAGATATTTATCTTTGTAGCTTAATTTCCTAGCTCAGTGTATAGCACATAGTTGGTGCTCAATTTATTTGTTGTGTGGATGAATAAAGCACTAAGTTCCAACCCTACTTTCCTTTTGGAAAGTTGATGCCTTCCTTCTCCAGCTTGTTTTTCGTACTTTAGAATTATCGCCTTATTGAGCACAGTCCTGTTTCCTACTGTACACAGTTAGCACCTTATTATATCTGGTCTTATTCTCTAATTTGTGTGTGTATGTTGTTATTATTCTGGGTCGAAGTGTAGGTAGACCAGGAACTCCACCCCTATTGCATTAGTTATCTATTGCTCTGTAACTAATTACCCCAAGATTTAGCAGCTTAAAACAACAAACATTATCTCACACAGCTTCCATGGGTCAGGAATCCAGAGGCAGCTTAGCTAGGTAGTCCTGGCAGTCAAGGTATAGACCAGGACTGCAGTTATATGAAGGCTTGACCGGGACTGGAGGAGCTGTTCCCAGGAACAGCTGGCTGTTGGGTGGAGGCCTCAGTTCCTCACCATGTTTACCTCTCCATCAGGTTTCTCAGGTGTCCTCACAACATGGAGTCTGGCTTCACCAGAGAAACTGATCCAGAGAGAGAGAATATACAGGAAGCTGCAGTGCCTTTTGACCGGACGTTCAAAGTCTCACACCATTACTTTTTTTTCTTCTTTTCTTTTCTTTCCTTCCTTCCTCCTTCCCTCCCTCCCTCTCTCTTCCTTCCTTCCTCCCTCCCTCCCTCTCTCGCTCTCTCCCTTTCTTTCTTCCTTCCTTCTTTCCCTCCCTCCCTCTTTTTCTTTTCTTTCCTTCCTTCCTTCCTTCCTTCCTTCCTTCCTTCCTTCCTTCCTTCCTTCCTTCCTTCCTTCCTTTCTCTCTCTCTCTCTCTCTCTCTCTCTCTGTCAGTCTGACTGACACTGACAATATTTTCTATTCCTCAAAGCCTTCTAGGCCACAAAATTGGAGATCAGGTTGACTGGTTTAGCAGGAAAAAAAAAAGAGAAAAGATTAACTTTCAAAATACTTTACAAACAGAAACAATACACCAACTAGTTTAAGCTATTAACAAGGCATTTATTTAAATGAAGTAAAGTGATGCAGGGCAAAATACCACACAAAACAAAAAATGTAATACAGCCATTGTAGATAGCCAAGAGTAATTATCAGGAAGACTTTTTTTTTTTTTAATTTTTGTAAAGGAAAGCTGCCAGCAGCTATTACAGCAAATAAGTTTCTCTTAAAGGGAAAAGAATAACATGACAAGACTTGTTTTAGAAGAAGGGCTCAACAAATGAGAAATCATAAAGTAAATGATCCTGACACCTTTTTATAAAGTGACTGCCTCCAGGGAAGAGACTATTTCTGTTTAGATTAATTCTTTTTGGATTTGCAAACCTGAGCACCTCATGTCATTTGAGGGGGGCCAAACACTCATAGAGCACAGGGGCCATCATGTCGACCCCTCTGGAGACCTTCAGGAAGCACTGAGCAGAGGCAGGGGTGCCCAGTCTAGCCCTGAGCTGCAGCACCTGTGCAAGGGGCCCGGATATAGTGGTGGGATCTGGAAATATGCCAGCAGGTTCTTCACTAGCAATTCTTGTATGTGGATTTTCCATGGTTATAGCAGTTTTTGTTTCCTCAGCCCTGGCAGAACTGCTCATTGAGCTGATTTCTCCAGTCAGTCCTTTCCTTTGGGAACAGGTGTCCTGACACCATTTAGCCCTGAAAGGGACATTGGAGATAATAACAAAAAATAGCTAACACTTCCTGAGTGTTCATTGTGTCTCAAGCACTGTTCTAAGTGCTTTACTTGTATTAACTCGTTTGATCCTCATAACACTCTGAGAGATCACCTTATAACTACATGGTGAGACACATCCCGAAGCTATATTTACCTAAGATCTCCCCAAAAGGGCCTATAACAAAACCCTAATGTACTTTCAGATTCAGTACTCTTTTTACTACTACTGAATCAACGCAGAGAGAAGATAATGTACTTGAAGAATTTGTCCCATATGTGTGCAAGTCTATCTATATACACATAAATATAAATATGTGACAACTGTAATAGATGAAGACTCTAGGCCAAATACTTCTTAACATCTGTAAAAATTAAAAACAACAACAACAACAATAGTAAATCCCCTCTCAAATTAACTTGGGAACCTGCTTAAACCAAATAGGAATTACCTTTGTCTTTTCCACTTCATCTAGGCAACTCACCAGAAGTTTGAGTTAGAGGATTTCTGGATTGTATTCTTTGTCCTCCTATTGAAATATTTTATTAGACACATATAGTACTTCTCATATATTGGGCACTGTTCAACCTTGATTAACTTTATTAGCTCTTCATTAGATACTTTAATCTTCACAGTAGTCCAATGAGGGGGCACTATTGCTTATTTTATTGGTGAGGAACTACACTGCAGATAAGTAACTTGCTAAAGGTGCTCAAAGTGAAGGATAGAATCTAGGCAGACTTGCCCCGGTGCCCACATAACCTCCTCACCATATCACCTCTCCCATCCGTTCAGGTTAAGAAATCAAAGTATACAACTCTGCAAGTATGTTGGAATGCATGGATAAAATGAGCCATGATGCCTTACTGGTTTTGACTGGGGAGGCGGGGAACATTTCTCCACCATTGGTAAGCTCTCATCCTCTCCAGTTAATGGGTGTGCTAATTCCCAGTACACACTCAGTATAAATGAACTGTGCTTTGTGCTGGACAATGGGAGACCCATCGGAGCCTCTGGGCTTCACACAGCTGCAGGTCCCTGATTTAAACACCAATCCCTTTATTCAGGCCCTGTCTGCTGGCCAGTCGGCCAGCGTCTTGCACTTCTCAGCAGTGATTTCCATGTAGCATCCTTGGAGGAGCTGGTGGAAGTCATTTTCCATAGTGATAATGATAATCTTCCCCTCCCCTTTCATATCCTTGCTCCTCTGTTATTTTGTGTTAAAATAGCATTTACATTTAAAGAGGAGAGATGACCTTCTGTGTCTACCTCTGCTTCCTCGCTGCTACGGCAAGAGGGGCACTCCCCCGAGGTACGCACCAAGGTTAACATTCCCAGAGCGTCAGTCCACAGGCATTTTTGTCATTTAACAAAGACTCTTCCATTCACCAGTGAAGAGGGTTCCTATCAAGGAGGTTTAGCACCAAATATGCCTCAGGTGTTGGGAAGGAATGCCTCTGGGTAGATGGTAGAAGGAAATCTCCCCTAATTCTTAATACAAGCCTAGTTCAGACAGATGACTCTTTTTTTGTACAGTGCTGACCCTGGGAGATGCCTTAAGGATAACCAGAGTGAGGCCTTCCTGGCAAGAGTAAAGAAACTGATGTCCACAGAGGCAGAAGGACTCGATCAAGGAACACAATGTAGCCGCATAACCACAAGTGTTGGCTATCTTCTATACTTCCCTCCAGATTCACTGTCCAGCACCCTCCACCCTGCTCTGGGCCTGGGAGGCTGACCCATCTAGGCTGTATCAACAGACAGTCTTGCTCCTTGGCTTCGCTGATGGGAGGTCTGGCAGGAGGTCAGAGGAGGTAGCTGGATGAAGTTAGGTTTTATTTCCTTCTCTCTCTCCCTGCAAGTTTGCCTCAAACCGACTGTGCCTCTCCCCTGGAGGCACAGCTTCTCTCAAGGTTGCCTGCAATGTTCTCAGGTTATAATCTCTGCCTGTGAACTCTGCTTCCTCAATTCCTCACGCTCAACATGCAACGTTCTCCTTCTCCCGAGAGTTTCTTTGAACTGTGTGTATTTATTGTATTTTTATTCTCACGTCAGCATTTTCATGCACACTTCCAATTCCACATACCTTTCACTTCTCTTTCTTAAGCCCCATACCTAGCTTGCAGATGCTCCCCTGTTTATCCCCTGATTGTAAACTCCTTGAGAACAGGCAGGACCTCTGCATCATGAGGATTGGGACTGTGTCCGTCTTGTTCCTGGTGACTGGCACAGCCTGGCACGCAGTATGGATGTACATGAGTGAATCAGTCTTTGATTCCCTGCACAAAAGACCAATACAAAGTAGGACAACAAAATCTGTCTATTAAAGAATTGTTCTCTCAATGCCTTCAGCTCCATAAATGGAGAGATGTTCAGTTACCACTGATAGTTGTGTGATTTTGAGGAAATCACATCTCTGTAGCTTCCTCAACTCTACAGAGAGATAAGTGATATCCAGTCCTGTGTTTTCCTCTTAGTGATGGCAAGAGAACTTAAATGGAATACTTGATGTGAATGGAATGCCTTGAGGTTCTTGGAAGAGAAAGAATCATTTTTCGGAAAAGATAGAATCTAATAAGAATTCTGTATTGGAGAAGGGAAATGTTGCTTTTTCAAATTATGTATTTTCCATTGAAGTAAGTAAGGGACCCTGTCCCATGTCTGGCACAGATCAAGCACTTCATAAATACCTGCTATAATCTTTAGTGATTATTCTGCAAAATTCTACTCTAACATTAAGCAATGAATTCAAGAATTTCTTTGTCATTATATTATTAAAATGGAGTGTGATGTGCCTGTTCATAGTGTTATGGGCTAATTGTATCATTGTTATATTAATAAGAATTACATTAAAACAATTCATGTGGATATATAGGTGCACTGGCGGGTGTGGTGTGATGGGGATGGGATTTGTTGTAGAAGATGAAGCAACGGGATATAAAAGAAGGAAACAGGTTGTGAAGTAACCCATTCAGGAAACTTGGCAACTTATTTGCATTCTGGGGTTTTTTGAAATTACAAAAAAATTTTTTTCTTGTTGCAAAAGCAGTATCTGTCTATTACAGTAGAATTTTAAAAAATACAGATAAATAGGGCTTCCCTGGTGGTGCAGTGGTTGAGAGTCCGCCTGCCGATGCAGGGGACACGGGTTCGTGCCCTGGCCCAGGAAGATCTCACATGCCGCGGAGCGGCTGGACCCGTGAGCCATGGCTGCTGAGCCTGCACGGCCAGAGCCTGTGCTCCGCAATGGGAGAGGCCACAACAGTGAGGCCCGCGTACCACATAAAAAAAAAAAAAAAATACAGATAAATAAAGAATAAAAAGGGAAGTACTGTACCTAAAACCCCATTATAGTGAACATCTTTTAATTTCACCTTTCCCCTGGCTTCTTCGTCTGGGGCACTACAGCGGTCCCACTGCATGAGGATTTATTGCTGCAACTGCCAACATGGCAGTTCAGTTGTTCAGCCAAAGAGTGGGGGCATTTTAGAGACTCTATACAAAAACTATCAAATTAGACCTTTCTGGCAGTCCATTTCCTATCAAGGTATATTCAGA
This sequence comes from Grampus griseus, assembly GCF_964374135.1. Classification (NCBI taxonomy): domain Eukaryota; kingdom Metazoa; phylum Chordata; class Mammalia; order Artiodactyla; family Delphinidae; genus Grampus; species Grampus griseus. The sequence continues at coordinate 41,610,983 of NC_139007.1, forward strand.
TGACTCTAATCCTATGAATCGACGGCTATGTCTATTTTATCATCATCCTCTCGGCATCCACCACAGTGGCTGGAGTAGTAAGCACTCATATTGGTTTAATGAATAATAAATATTTATTGAGTACTTACTATGTGCCAGAAACTGATATGTGTATCAATTAACGGTGACAACTATTATTTTCAGAGAAGTTAAATAAATCACCTAAAGCCCTCCAGCTACTAGGTGCCAGAGCAGTGTTTGAATACGGTGTCTAGCTCCAGAGTCGGTGCTCTGAACGATGAAGCTCTTCAATGGTTCTTCAGTGACTGACCGAATGACTGATCCTATATATACCAACTGAAATGTAACTTCCTCTGGGATGGTTTCCCTGTTTCCTCAACCAGGCTGGATTTTTCTGTCTGTGCTACTTAACACTCCATACTTCTCTTTTGTAGGACTTACCTTACTTGCAATTATTTTTTTAACATCTCCTTTCTCCACTATAAGATCCATGAGAGCAGGAGCTGTGTGTATGTTCACAGCCTTATTTCTAGTACCTAGCACAAGATCTGGCTCTGTTCACATATTTACTGATCGACTGATTGACAGCTGAGCAAGTGAAGGTGGGGAGCAGCAAGAGGATGGATGCAGGTTACATCTGGCTTCTACTTTGCAGAATACAAACAGCAGGCTGATGTGGAGTTAGAGGAACTAATGGTTCAATTGTAGTCAGCCTATTTTTCTGATTTCACAGAGTTCAGTGTGTATGTAACAGCCTTTTGAGATTGGCCTGCCAATGTTAATTCCTATGCAAGGTAAAGAATGAATGAAAGACAATGGGAGGGGCCACAAGCCCCAGAGAATGATCAGGGAGGTGAACCTCTATCTTCAATATCTGCTGGGATTTAAGAAGCAATTTGCCAAGCGATAAGGGTTATTTGCCAGGCAAAAAAGATACAAAAAACAATGAATATGTAATAGTTATTAGCTTTTTTGCACAAAAAACAGTATCAAGTATATAAAGCACAATTACGTACTGGAGTACAAGAAGGAAACCACAGTTGTGAAGGGAATTACAAAAGTCTTTGACAGGGCTTCCCTGGTGGCGCAGTGGTTGAGAGTCCGCCTGCCGATGCAGGGGACGCGGGCTCGTGCCCTGGTCCGGGAAGATCCCACATGCTGTGGGGCGGCTGGGCCCGTGAGCCATGCTCGCTGGGCCTGTGCGTCTGGAGCCTCTGCTCTGCAACGGGAGAGGCCACAGCAGTGAGAGGCCCGCGTACCGCAAAAAAAAAAAAAAAAAAAGTCTTTGACAGATCATTGCAATAAGATACCACCTCACACCAGTTAGGATGATTACCATCAAAGAAACAAATTCACAAGTGTTGGTGAGGATGTGGAGAAATTTGGACCCTTGTACACTGTTGTTAGGAATGTAAAATGGTGCAACTGCTATGAAAAATGATATGGTAGTTCCTCAAAAATTAAACATAGAATCACCATATGATCCAGCAATTCCACTTCTGGGTATATACCCAAAAGAATTGAAAACAGGGACTCAATTACTATTTGTAGACCAGTGTTCATAGCTGCGTTATTCCCAGTAGCTAAAAGGTGGAAGTCACCCAAGTATCCATTGATGGATGAATGGATAAACAAAATGTGGTAAACACATACAATGGCATATTATTTAGCCTTTAAAAGGAAGGAAATCCTGACACATGCTACAACATAAATGAATCTTGAGGACATGATGCTAAATGAAATAAGCCTGTCACAAAAGGACAAATACTGTATGATTTCCCTCATGTGAGCCACCTAGAATAGTCACACTCACAGAGACAGAAAGCGGAATGGTGGTTGCTAGGGTCTGGATGGGGAGGGGAGAGTAGAGGATTATTGTTTAATGGGCACAGAATTTCAGTTTTTCAAGGTGAAGAATTCTCTGGATGGATGGATGAATGGTAGCACAACAACGTGAATGTAGTAAACGCCACTGAACTCTACGGTTAATAACGGATAAGATGGTAAATTTCGTTACGGGTGTTTTACTGCAATTAAAAATTTTAAAAAAGGTCTTTGACAGACACAATTAGATTTTCTTTTAATTTTAGAGGATTTGAATAAATCAATAAGCATGTTAACTAGCCATATAGAAGACTTTGCATAGAAAATGGTATGCCCATACTTTCCCAATGTCCATGGACTGCTTAACAAATTTGATCACATGATAGACAAGAAGCATCAATAAATTGCCCTAAATATAAGTTATTCAGGCTGGATTTTATTTTATTTTATTTTATTTATTTATTTATTTGCGGTACGCGGGCCTCTCACTGTTGTGGCCTCTCCCTTTGTGGAGCACAGGCTCCAGATGCGCAGGCCCAGCGGCCATGGCTCACGGGCCCAGCGGCTCCGCGGCATGTGGGATCTTCCCAGACCGGGGCACGAACCCGTGTCCCCTGCATCGGCAGGCGGACTCTCAACCACTGCACCACCAGCGAAGCCCTAAAGTAGTTTTTTAAATGTATTTATAAGGTCAAGAAACCATCATCACAATCTAATTTTAGAACAATTTTGTCCCCCCAAAAAGAAACTTCATGCCCATTAGAAGTCACTCTCTATTCTTCCCTGTCTCCCTCAGGCTGAATTTTTAACCAACATGTAGAATCACTAGGAAATCATAATACATGAGATGATGTTTTTTGTTTCTCAAATTGGCAAAAAGCAAACCAAAACAAAATGACCACCCAGGATCAGTGAAGATAGTTTCAATACCCCTCTGGTCATCTCATAGGATGGGACCAAGCCCTGGGCTGGTGGAACTGTTCTGTCTGTCTTACCAAAGATAAGATGGTGCTCATTTCTCTTGCTGGGGGACCTATGGTTGGTACTCAGAGAGTAACTGGGGAGTTGAGGATAATAAAGAACAGGTAGGCAAAGGGAAGAGGTATAAGGAATAAGTCATTTCAGAACAGTTTTGAAGACAAGGAGGAAAACAGTTTAAAGGAATGAGGGAAAAATTTCTAGGTAGTAAGAATGACGAATGTAAGGAACAGATTGGCGATGAGAGCTGAAGTAAGTGAAACAAAGACAGTCATTCCTACAAGCCTTGGACCTGTGATTCCATTTGAGGTTGTCCTAACCACTGTGTTCAGTATGACATATGAACTTTAATTAATACAAATTAATTTCATTTTGTGATTTTAGAGGGTTTTGTATCATTTCTTCTGGAGAGGCTCTCTTTCATTTTAAGTAAAACACAGTTCCAGGCATAATTTGTTTTGGTCCCCTTTCCTCCACTGTATCCCAACGTCCTTTTGCTTCTTTCCTATCTCTCTGATTCTCCCAGGGAACTCTGCACAAAGTGGGCACTTGATAAATGTGGCCAACTGTACATTTTTTTCCCCCAAATGAGCCTAACAAGGCATATAATTCAATGATTTTTTTTACATCTTTATTGGAGTATAATTGCTTTACAATGGTGGGTTAGTTTCTGCTTTATAACAAAGTGAATCCGTTATACATATACATATATTCCCATATCTCTTCCCTCTTGCATCTCCCTCCCTCCCACCCTCCCTATCCTACCCCTCCAGGTGGTCACAAAGCACCCAGCTGATCTCCCTGTGCTATGCGGCTGCTTCCCACTAGCTATCTACATTACGTTTGGTAGTGTATATATGTCCATGCCTCTCTCTCGCTTTGTCACAGCTTACCCTTCCCCCTCCCCATATCCTCAAGTCCATTCTCTAGTAGGTCTGTGTCTTTATTCCTGTCTTACCCCTAAGTTCTTCATGACATTTTTTCCCTTAAATTCCATATATATGTGTTAGCATATGGTATTTGTCTTTCTCTTTCTGATTACTTCACTCTGTATGACAGACTCTAGGTCTATCTACCTCATTACAAATAGCTCAATTTTGTTTCTTTTTATGGCTGAGTAATATTCCATTGTATATATGTGCCACATCTTCTTTATCCATTCATCCGATGATGGACACTTAGGTTGTTTCCACCTCTGGGCTATTGTAAATAGAGCTGCAGTGAACATTTTGGTACATGACTCTTTTTGAATTATGGTTTCCTCAGGGTATATGCCCAGTAGTGGGATTGCTGGGTCATATGGTAGTTCTATTTGTAGCTTTTTAAGGACCTCCATACTGTTCTCCACAGTGGCTGTATCAATTTACATTCCCACCAGCAGCGCAAGAGGGTTCCCTTTTCTCCACACCCTCTCCAGCATTTATTGTTTCTAGATTTTTTGATGATGGCCATTCTGACTGGTGTGAGATGATATCTCGTTGTAGTTTTGATTTGCATTTCTCTAATGATTAATGATGTTGAACATTCTTTCATGTGTTTGTTGGCAGTCTGTATATCTTCTTTGGAGAAATGTCTATTTAGGTCTTCTGCCCATTTTTGGATTGGGTTGTTTGTTTATTTGTTATTGAGCTGCATGAGCTACTTATAAATTTTGGAGATTAATCCTTTGTCAGCTGCTTCATTTGCAAATATTTTCTCCCATTCTGAGGGTTGTCTTTTGGTCCTGTTTATGGTTTCCTTTGCTGTGCAAAAGCTTTGCAGTTTCATTAGGTCCCATTTGTTTATTTTTGTTTTTATTTCCATTTCTCTAGGAGGTGGGTCAAAAAGGATCTTGCTGTGATTTATGTCATAGAGTGTCCTGCCTATGTTTTCCTCTAAGAGTTTGATAGTTTCTGGCCTTACATTTAGGTCTTTAATCTATTTTGAGCTTATTTTTGTGTATGGTGTTAGGGAGTGATCTAATCTCATACTTTTACATGTACCTGTCCAGTTTTCCCAGCACCACTTATTGAAGAGTCTGTCCTTTCTCCACTGTACATTCCTGCCTCCTTTATCAAAGATAAGGTGACCATATGTGCGTGGGTTTATCTCTGGGCTTTCTATTCCGTTCTATTGATCTATCTTTCTGTTTTTGTGCCAGTACCATACTGTCTTGATTACTGTAGCTTTGTAGTATAGTCTGAAGTCAGGGAGCCTGATTCCTCCAGCTCCGTTTTTCATTCTCAAGATTGCTTTGGCTATTCGGGGTCTTTTGTGTTTCCATACAAATTGTGAAAGTTTTTGTTCTAGTTCTGTGAAAAATGCCAGTGGTAGTTTGATAGGGATTGCATTGAATCTGTAGATTGCTTTGGGTAGTAGAGTCATTTTCACAATGTTGATTCTTCCAGTCCAAGAACATGGTATATCTCTCCATCTATTTGTATCATCTTTAATTTCTTTCATCAGTGTCCTATAGTTTTCTGCATACAGGGCTTTTGTCTCCCTAGGTAGGTTTATTCCTAGATATTTTATTCTTTTTGTTGCAATGGTAAATGGGAGTGTTTTCTTAATTTCACTTTCAGATTTTTCATCATTAGTGTATAGGAATGCCAGAGATTTCTGTGCAATAATTTTGTATCCTGCTACTTTACCAAATTCATTGGTTAGCTCTAGTAGTTATCTGGTAGCATCTTTAGGATTCTCTATGTATAGTATCATGTCATCTGCAAACAGTGACAGCTTTACTTCTTCTTTTCCGATTTGGATTCCTTTTATTTCCTTTTCTTCTCTGATTGCTGTGGCTAAAACTTCCAAAACTATGTTGAATAAGAGTGGTGAGAGTGCGCAACCTTGTCTTGTTCCTCATCTTAGTGGAAAAGGTTTCAGTTTTTCACCATTGAGGATGATGTTGGCTGTGGGTTTGTCATATATGGCCTTTATTATGTTGAGGAAAGTTCCCTCTATGCCTACTTTCTGCAGGGTTTTTATCATAAATGGGTGTTTAATTTTGTCAAAAGCTTTCTCTGCATCTATTGAGATGATCATATGGTTTTTCTCCTTCAGTTTTTTAATATGGTGTATCACATTTATTGATTTGCGTATATTGAAGAATCCTTGCATTCCTGGAATAAACCCCACTTGATCATCGTGTATGATCCGTTTGTGTTGTTGGATTCTGTTTGCTAGTATTTTGTTGAGGATTTTTGCATCTATGTTCATCAGTGATATTGGCCTGTAGTTTTCTTTCTTTGTGACATCCTTGTCTGGTTTTGGTATCAGTGTGATGGTGGCCTCGTAGAATGAGTTTGGGAGTGTTCCTCCCTCTGCTATAGTTTGGAAGAGTTTGAGAGGGATAGGTGTTAGCTCTTCTCTAAATGTTTGATAGAATTCGCCTGTGAAGCCATCTGGTCCTGGGTTTTTGTTTGTTGGAAGATTTTTAATCACAGTTTCAATTTCAGTGCTTGTGATTGGTCTGTTCATATTTTCTATTTCTTCCTGATTCAGTCTTGGCAGGTTGTGCCTTTCTAAGAATTTGTCCATTTCTTCCAGGTTGTCCATTTTATTGGCATAGAGTTGCTTTTAGTAATCTCTCATGATCTTTTGTATTTCTGCAGTGTCAGTTGTTACTTCTCCTTTTTCATTTCTAATTCTATTGATTTGAGTCTTCTCCCTTCTTTTCTTGATGAGTCTGGCTAATGGTTTATCAATTTTGGTTATCTTCTCAAAGAACCAGCTTTTAGTTTTATTGATCTTTGCTATCATTTCCTTCATTTCTTTTTCATTTATTTCTGATCTGATATGATTTCTTTCCTTCTGCTAACTTTGGGGGGTTTTTTGTTCTTCTTTCTCTAATTGCTTTAGGTGCAAGGTTAGCTTGTTTATTCGAGATGTTTCCTGTTTCTTAAGGTAGGATTGTATTGCTATAAACTTCCCTCTTAGAACTGCTTTTGCTGCATCCCATAGGTTTTGGGTCGTCGTGTCTCCATTGTCATTTGTTTCTAGGTATTTTTTGATTTCCTCTTTGATTTCTTCAGTGATCACTTCGTTATTAAGTAGTGTATTGTTTAGCCTCCATGTGTTTGTATTTTTTACAGATTTTTTCCTGTAATTGATATCTAGTCTCATAGCGTTGTGGTCGGAAAAGATACTTGATACAATTTCAATTTTCTTAAATTTACCAAGGCTTGATTTGTGACCCAAGATATGATCTATCCTGGAGAATATTCCATGAGCACTTGAGAAAAATGTGTATTCTGTTGTTTTGGATGGAATGTCCTATAAATATCAATTAAATCCATCTTGTTTAATGTATCATTTAAAGCTTGTGTTTCCTTATTTATTTTCATTTTGGATGATCTCTCCATTGGTGAAAATGGGGTGTTAAAGTCCCCTACTATGAATGTGTTACTGTCGATTTCCCCTTTTATGGCTGTTAGTATTTGCCTTATGTATTGAGGTGCTCCTATGTTGGGTGCATAAATATTTACAATTGTTATATCTTCTTGGATCGATCCCTTGATCATTATGTAGTGTCCTTCTTTGTCTCTTCAAATAGTCTTTATTTTAAAGTCTATTTTGTCTGATATGAGAATTGCTACTCCGGCTTTCTTCTGGTTTCCATTTGCATGAAATATCTTTTTCCATCCCCTTACTTTCAGTTTGTATGTGTCTCTAGGTCTGAAGTGGGTCTCTTGTAGACAGCAAATATATGGGTCTTGTTTTTGTATCCATTCAGCCAATCTGTGTCTTTTGGTGGGAGCATTTAGTCCATTTACATTTAAGGTAATTATTGATATGTATGTTCCTATTCCCATTTTCTTAATTGTTTTGGGTTCGTTATTGTATGTCTTTTCCTTCTCTTGTGTTTCTTGCCTAGAGAAGTTCCTTTAGCAGTTGTAAAGCTGGTTTGGTGGTGCTGAACTCTCAGCTTTTGCTTGTCTGTAAAGGTTTTAATTTCTCCATCAAATCTGAATGAGATCCTTGCTGGGTCGAGTAATCTTGGTTGCAGGTTTTTCTCCTTCGTCACTTTAAATATGTCCTGCCAGTCCCTTCTGGCTTGCAGAGTTTCTGCTGAAAGATCAGCTGTTAACCTTATGGGGATACCCTTGTGTGTTATTTGATTTTTTTCCCTTGCTGCTTTTAATATGTTTTCTTTGTATTTAATTTTTGACAGTTTGATTAATATGTGTCTTGGCATATTTCTCCTTGGATTTATCCTGTATGGGACTCTCTGTGCTTCCTGGACTTGAGTAACTCTTTCCTTTTCCACATTAGGGAAGTTTTCAACTATAATCTCTTCAAATATTTTCTCAGTCCCCTTCTTTTTCTCTTCTTCTGGAACCCCTATAATGTGAATGTTGTTGCATTTAATGTTGTCCCAGAGGTCACTGAGACTGTCCTCAGTTCTTTTCATTCTTTTTTCTTTATTCTGCTCTGCAGTAGTTATTTCCACTATTTTATCTTCCAGGTCACGTATCCGTTCTTCTGACACAGTTATTCTCCTATTGATGCCATCTAGAGTATTTTTAATTTCATTTATTGTGTTGTTCATCATTGTTTGTTTCATCTTTAGTTCTTCTAGGTCCTTGTTAAATGTTTCTTGCATTTTGGCTATTCTATTTCCCAGATTATGGATCATCTTTACTATTATTATTCTGAATTCTTTTCCAGGTAGACTGCCTATTTCCTCTTCATTTGTTAGGTCTGGTGGGTTTTTTTCTTGCTCCTTCATCTGCGGTGTGTTTTTCTGTCTTCTCATTTTGCTTATCTTACTGTGTTTGGGGTCTCCTTTTTGCAGGCTGCAGGTTTGTAGTTCTCATTGTTTTTGGTGTATGTCCCCAGTGGCTAAGGTTGGTTCAGTGGGTTTGTAGGCTTCCTGGTGGAGGGGACTAGTGCCTGTGTTCTGGTGGTTGAGGCTGGATCTTGTCTTTCAGGTGGGCGGGTCCACGTCTGGTGGTGTGTTTTGGGGTGTCTGTGGACTTATTATGATTTAGGGCAGCCTCTCTGCTAATGGGTGGGGTTGTGTTCCTGTCTTGCTAGTTGTTTGGCATAGGATGTCCCGCACTGTAGCTTGCTGGTCATTGAGTGAAGCTGGGTGCTGTTGTTGAGATGGAGATCTCTGGGAGATTTTCGCCATTTGATATTATGTGGAGCTGGGAGGTCTCTTGTGGACCAGTGTCCTGAAGTTGGCTCTCCCACCTCAGAGGCACAGCACTGACTCCTGGCTGCAGCACCAAGAGCCTTTCATCCACATGGCTCAGAAGAAAAGGGAGAAAAAGTAGAAAGAAAGAATTAGTAGAAGTAGAAAGAAAGAAAGAAAGAAAGAAAGAAGGGAGGGAGGGAGGGAGGAAGAAAGGAAGGAAGGAAGAAGGAGGGAAGGAAGGAAGGAGGGAAGGAAGGAAAAAAAGAAAGAAGGAAGATAAAGTAAAATAAAATAAGTAAAATATAATAAAGTTATTAAGATAAAAAATAATTATTAAGAGACAAAAAAGAAAAAAATTAAAAAAAGAAAACGGATGGATAGAACCCTAGGACAAATGGTGGCAGCAAAGCTATACAGACAAAATCTCACACAGAAGCATACACATACACACTCACAAAAAGAGGAAAAGGGGAAAAAATCATAAATCTTGCTCTCAAAGTCCACCTCCTTAATTTGGGATGATTCGTTGTCTATTCATGTATTCCACAGATGCAGGGTACATCAAGTTGATTGTGGAGCTTTAATCCGCTGCTTCTGAGGCTGCTGGGAGAGATTTCCCTTTCTCTTTGTTTTCACAGCTCCCGCCTCTGCGTGTAGGTCGCTGGAGGGCGTCTGTTCTTCACTCAGACAGGACGGGGTTAAAGGAGCCGCTGATGCGGAGGCTCTGGCTCACTTAGGCCGGGAGGGAGGGAGGGGCGCGGAGTGCGGGGCGGGCCTGCAGCGGCAGAGGCCGGCGTGACGTTGCACCAGCCTGAGGCGCGCCGTGCGTTCTCCCGGGGTAGTTGTCCCTGGATCCCGGGACCCTGGCAGTGGCGGGCTGCACAGGCTCCCCGGAAGGGGGGTGTGGATAGTGACCTGTGCTCTCACACAGGCTTCTTGGTGGGGGCAGCAGCAGCCTTAGCGTCTCATGCCCGTCTCTGGGGTCCGCGCTTTTAGCCGCGGCTCGCGCCCGTCTCTGGAGCTCCTTTAAGCAGCGCTCTTAATCCCCTCTCCTCGCGCACCAGGAAACAAAGAGGGAAGAAAAAGTCTCTTGCCTCTTCGGCAGGTCCAGACTTTTCCCCGGACTACCTCCCAGCTAGCTGTGGTGTACTATCCACTAACCGCCAACCCCAGTCCTCATCCTGCCCTCCGACCGAAGCCCGAGCCTCAGCTTCCAGCCACCGCCCGCCATGGGGGGTGAGCAGACAAGCCTCTCGAGCTGGTGAGTGCTGGTCTGCCCTGATCCTCTGTGCGGGAATCTCTCCGCTTTGGCCTCTGCACCCCTGTTGCTGTGCTCTCCTCCGCGGCTCCGAAGCTTTCCCCTCGTCGCCACCCGCAGTCTCCGCCCGCGAAGGGGCTTCTAGTGTGTGGAAATCTTTCCTCCTTCACAGCTCCCTCCCACTGGTGCAGGACCCGTCCCTATCCTTTTGTCTCTGTTTATTCTTTTATCTTTTGCCCTACCCAGGTACGTGGGGGGGTTTCTTGCCTTTTGGGAGGTCTGAGGTCTTCTGCCAGCGTTCAGTAGGTGTTCTGTAGGAGTTGTTCCACGTGTAGGTGTATTTCTGGTGTATCTGTGGGGAGGAAGGTGATCTCCGCGTCCTACTCTTCCGCCATCTTTTGATTTTTCTTACTTTGAAAAGTATGAAGTGCTACTATACAAAAGTGGAACATTCATTTGTCACCATTACCATAAAGAAAAATATCTATCAGATATTTTCCTAAGGGCTTTTCTCCAAGAGCCTTGGACCTCACCTCAAAGAAAACCATTGCTTTTGCCTGGGGATTCAGTTTTCTAGTCCTTAAAATCAGCAGGATGATGCCCCCCCAAACCCTGGTTTTCTTGGAAGTGGGAAAAAGGGCATGAAAATACCCTAATAAAGCCAGAGGGTTTTTGCTCGGTTCTGGACTGCTTTCCACTGACCCCCATTGTGGGGTACTGTCATAAACCCTTGGAGGGAAGTATAGGGGAGCATACAGATCCCCAACTCTTCAGAGGAAAAACGTATAGCTCTCAGAAATGTACTTATTAACTCAAACCAGTCTCAGCTCTATTTTGCATAGTGTGAACATTACAGGTTTTTAACCCCGGTGGAAAATACAAGGACAAAATATGAGCACATAGACCAGGCTCCTGCTTCTCTTAGGCGCTTCACCTTGTTGGGCTGGCTTGTCTGCCAGCTACGCATGGGACTCTCCTTGCTTCACTTCCCTATGTCCCCCTCCAACAGTTTCTCCTGTGATCCATGCCCATCTCCCAACAATCTTCCCCTCTCTCAGAACAGCCGCTGATATCAGGTGTTGACCCCTCTTATATGTCCCCTGGTCATAATTGATTGATTGGGGTGGACGCCTGACCCAAACTGGCCAATCAGAGTTTCTCTCCTGAGAATGTGAAGAGTGACACAGACAGACAGGGACTAAAAGTTATGGGACCTGAGTCCCGGTGTGGTAGGCAAAATTTCGAATCCCCTCCCCCCAACCTATAATATAATGAGATGATGAGCTATCACTCCCACAATTGTTATGCTTTGTGGCAGAGTTGACCTTAAGACGGGAGATTCTCCGGGTGAGCCTGATCTAATTATCTGGTTCTTTCAAAGCAGCAGAAGTCAGAGAGATTTGAAGCACGAGGGGAATATGACACCCCACTGCTGGCTTGAAGATGGAAGGGGCCATATGAGAAGAAAGTGCAGTGGTTTCTAGGAGCTGATGAGGTCTCCCAGCTGATAGCCATTGAGGAAGTGGAAACCTCAATCCTATAATCACAAGAAAGTGGATTCAGCCAACAACCTGAGTGAGCTTAGAAGTAGATTCTCTCCTTAATCTTCCAGATAAGACCTCAGCGTGGCTGGCACCTGGACTTTGGCCTTCAGCAGAGGACCCAGTTGAGCACTGCCAGACTTCTGACCTACAGAACTGTGAGTTAAGAAATTTATGTTCCTTTAAGCCACTACATTTTTGATAATTTGTTATGGCGGCAATAGAAAATGAATGCACAGGGCACAGGGCCACGGCAATGCATTGTGAGGCGGCCGGGACCTCCTGCAGCTGAGGGCCTCAGCACCACCTCGTTCCTTCCTTCCTTCACATTCTTCACTTGGTTCTGTGAGCTATGTAGACGTCTTCCAAACAATTTCCCTTTTTCTGCTTAAGTCAGTAGATTTGGTTTTCTGTTGCTTATAACCAAGGAGCCTCAACAAAATGGGGTGTAGACTGGGGTGACCTGCAAAAACAGTGTGATTCTGGTTCCTGGAAGTGTTGCTGTGTGAAAACTCATGAGAGATTAAATGAACTTTGGGAAGTCTCGGAACTTTAAATAAATTGAAGGTTATTGAAAAAATCTACTATTTTTGCTGAATATTTATAATTGCATTTTGAAGATATTATTTAGTTGAATGATAATATTGACTTTGGTCTACAGATATGCCTACCCACGTAAACCCAAGCTACATTGTTCACTAATAGGAAGACTTTGCAATACGCTTGTTCATTTGGTTAGAGCACACATTTGAAAGCTCCCTGGAAGCCTGTAGATTTGTTTACACCAGGTAAAAAGCTAGGTGAAGCCAGGGCATGGTCTGCTGCTTCGGGCACTGGTGTCCACCCCACCCCCACCCAGTTCCAGCTGGCTGCCCACAGCAGAGTACAGACCCCAGCAGGAACCATGCCAATGTGGCCTCTGGCCAGGCAGAGTGAGGGAGCAGAGTGACAGAGATGTCCAGGTGCAGACAGCTGGCTTGGCGGGGGAGAAGGGGATGATTGACACAGAGGAAGAGGGGCAGGCCATGGACACCATCCAGAGCCTGGGAATCTGCCCATGCATGGACTCCCAGTCTGCAGGGGCCTGTCACCCTCCATCCTTGAGTGTATGGAGGAGGGCATGGACAGTAAGCTCCCTTTTCACTCTGCAGCTTGAGGGTGGGGCTGGGAGTGAAATAGGAGAAGGAGGGAAGAGAAAACAGCAGAGGGAAGATGCATCCCTGTAAAATTCACCTCATAATGAAGAAAGTCCCTCTTGGCTTTGCTTGCTTGGAGAGGAGAACAAGACTGAGGGCCACAAGATTTCTTTTCAGATGTTCCTGTAAATGCCACCAAGTAGTAGAATTTTTTTTTTTTTTTTTTGTGGTAATATCCTTGGTGCAGGAAACATGACTGAGTTAGTTACAGACAACGAAATACAGTCCCTTCTGGGTGGGGTCAGTGGGAAAAGGAAGAGGATAAGGCCTAGGGGAGGGAGGAGAGACTGTGTTAAGCTGTGTGTAAGCAGGAACAAAGAGTAGCTGGATCTTGGACATTCAAAGAAGGAGCAATTCTAAAAAGAAGAGTACACTCCAGTCTGGGGGCGTTCTCCTTTGGGCACAAGGACAGAAAACCTGGGTTGCTTATACAAGGTTTATTCTGCACCCACCCCGTGCAGACTGGAGGTTGCAGGCTTAGCCTGGGTGCCTGGGGACAAGCCTAGCTGGTGTCAAACTGCCAGCCAAGCCACATGCATAATTAGGTGGATTTGGATAGAAACCCAGCCACCTGAGCCTACTTGTCTGCCTTTCTACACTTGGGTTTTGCTTTATCTTTCCCCTCTAACCAGTTTCTGTAAGGCTTCTTTAAGGCTTAACACTATATAAGGCTCCATATATAGTATTTCTTCACAATAGGAAAGAAGTACTAAATTGGCTGGATTCCTAGCTGAAAGTCAATCTTGGTCTTCCACTGATAGGAAAATCTCTTATCAACCCTACTCCTTTCCCAAGAGAGCCTATAGATCAGGCATTTTGCCACTTTTCAGATCTTTCCCCAGGCTGAAAGTAACTGGATAACCATCATTTTAAGATAAAGGATATGTTCTCTGATGGACAGTCCAGGGGAATAAGATATTTGGGATTTTTTCTTTTCTTTTCTGCTTCTGTTCATCTACTTAACAGTGTTCCAGCAATTTACTCCTTTCACACTGGTCTCTTTGGCTGTAAACTGGAGACGCTAATTCCAGTCATTTCCCTCATAGTTCAAGACAGATTTAATGAATCTTTATGGACCATATAAACCAGTTTTTTATTGCACCTCTCCCTCACTCCCATAACCACATACGCGTTTCCTGCGCCATTTGATAAAGCCTGAATGTACTCACTCTGGCTTTAGCCCTAGCATGTTTTGCTCCTTAAGGAAGAAAATGAGTTATTGTTCACTGCCGACTTGGGTTGTCTTTTGCTCTGTGGAGTCTTTGATCTTTCAGCTGCCCTTCCCTCTGCTGATCACAGCCTTCCCTTAACCATTTAAAAGGCTCAATGGGTCTTCTGACACGTGGTTCAACTCAGATTTCTCAGTGTGCTTTTAGATGGTGTCTCTGGGGACGTGTTTCTCTGACCCACTGAGTCAATGCTTTTCATCAGCCCCAGGGCTCTGCCAGGGAGCACGGTTTCTCTTGCCTGTTCCAGCTCTTACTCATTTAATTGAGAGCAATGACAGCATGTATTTAGGTAGAGGAGATCTCTTAGGATTTAAAAAATGGTGAGTACAAAATCTGTATTTTGGTATATAGTATTATAGAAGGATGTTCAGTTTTAAGGGAAATTAGTTTTGAGATTGCTTTACAGATGGGGAAATTAAAAAATCAGGGATGGATTGTTTCTGCTCTTTCTTGCTGAAAGAGGGGGCTTAAGGCAGGAATGTGTGAGATTCCAAATCCACTGCTATGCCCAGAAGGGGTCTCACTTCTCCCTGCCTCCCTCCTCTGCCTGAAATAGACATCAGTGGGGGTATGTTACCCTGGGACGTGTGTGGAGCCAGTGAGAGTGTGGCATCACAACCGCCATGTTCCCAGGGCTGTGGATGGCTGGTGGGGAAGTGGGGAGGGAAGAATTCGCCCCCAGCACCTGCACCATGCCTGATCCATCACAGGCACTCAATACGTATTTACTGAATTAATTTGATTTAGAGCCAGAAAATCAGTCCTCTCTTGTTTAGTGAGTCCAAGATGCCTAATCTGTGAAAAAGAGCTATTTCTTGCCCTAGCTCCTTCATGGAGTGGTTTTGAGGATAAATGTGAAGATGTCTGGACCATAAAACACACCATACATTTATGGCATTTCTCTTGGATACAGCCCTTGTTGGGAAGGCCATGATATCACAATTAAAGACAGTTTGTAAACCCTTTCCTAAATGACTTCAGCGCCTGAGTGTAAATCTTGTCTCCCCTCTCACACACTCTTGAGATCGTCCTCTCACAACTGCGTTCCCTACCACAGGTGGTACCACAGTTAATGGGATTGGGTGAGAGTCAAATGCAAATCACGTTCTTCCCAAGTTGCCAGCTTTTGGCTTTTGGCATTACCTATTTCAAATGTTTTCTTCTGCTCTAGACATATGTTTGAAGGGCTATAGCATTATCTTTTATTGAACTAAATTTGTCCTTACTTAGGACATTTTCTTATGGAATTTAATTCATAAATTAATATATGTAATCTGATCAAAAGAGTTCATGGCACATAGAAAGTGATATATAAGAGTTAGCTTCTGCTGTTATTGGTTGCTAACCTACTTAAATGTCTCCTCTTCAGAAAGGTCTTCTCTGATTACCCTATGTTAAAAGAGTACTTCCCACTCTCTCCTCTTTGCCCTGTTTTATTTCCACAATAGCACCTATCATTATAGTATTCAATCAATACTTTGTTGCTTATTATCTGACTCCTCTACTAGAATGCAAGCTCCATGAGGGCAGATTTCAGATGTGTTTTGGTCACCTCTCTTCCTAATGCCTCATACATAGTAGGCCCTCAATAACCATTTACTGTCTGGACAACCATGCAGAATTTTCTTTTTCAGTTGGTCAGTGTTGTTCCCGGAGCTAGCCTGTAGTGGCCTTGTAAGAGCCAATTGCGTGCGTTTCTTCCCAACTCTGTGTTTGTCGATGGCATCATTTGTAGCCTGAAATCAGTCATGGTGGGGGAGTTTATACCACGGCAATAGGCAAATACTGTCAATCAGCACCTGCTCCCCCTTTCCCTCCAGTCAGCTGTTCAACATTTACCAGCACACCACTGTTTCTAAAGAACCAAATCAACTACAGATCAGTTATACTGTTTAAAAGGCTGGTGTAGTGAATTAAAAATGGCTACAAATTCTTTGTCACTGCCCCTCATTAGGCAGTAGAGTCTATCCACTCCCTAGAATTTTGGCTGCCCTGTGACTGACCGATAGAGTACAACAGAAGTGACCCCATACCAATTTCAGACCTACTCTGTAAGAGAACTGGCAACTTCTCTTTCCTTCTTCTTGGAACTCACTCTGCTGTGAGGAAATCCAAGAAGATTCGGGGAGAAGCCCACGTAAGGGAGAATTGAGGTCACCAGCCAATAACCTCAGCTGAGTGGTCGATGTCAATTTGCCAGGCCTGTGAGTGAAACCATGGTAGGGGTAGACCCTGCAGCTCCAGCTGGCTCCCCAGTGGTTGCCCTGTGGATCAGAGATTCCCACCACGAGCTGCCCAATCTGCCAAATCGGGAACACATAAACAACTGTTGTGTATTAAGCCGCTAAATTCTGGGGTGGTTTGTTATACAGCAACAGACAGCTGAAACAGCTGGGTCATAAACACTTTGAGAGTGTCTGGAAGTGGTCGGGATTTGGTGAGTTCTGACTGGCTGGATTCGCTTGTGGTCTGAGCCTCAGTCAGTGGCGCACATTCACAAGAGTAACTTTGACAACAGATACATGCTACATGTTTGTATTTCCCACAGTGAAATATAAGTAGAGTCAGAGGATTGCTGTTGGATTGGATGTGAGGATGAGGGAAAGGGATCAGTCCGAGATGACTCCTCAGTTTTTGATCTGAGCAACTGGGTGGATGACAGTGCCATTAAAGGTGACTAGGAAGAGTCGTGAAAGAGCGGACTGTGCGGGGGGCGGGGGGTGGTGGGAGCATCAAGCATTTCCTGTTGGTTATGCTAAGTTTGAGTTGCCAAATAAGTACTGAGAGATATGCATCTGAACCCCGGAGAAGAGTTGGTGCTGGAGATACAAACTGAGAGTCATCAGCTTGTAGGTGATATTTAAAGCCATAGATATCAGGTAGATAGAACAGAAAGAGATTAGAACTAAGCTCAGGAGGCTTTGGGGTTGAGCAGAAGAGAAGCAACAAGTGAAGGAAAGGGAACTAAGAATGGGTGGCCAGTAAGACAGGAGAAGAAACAGGATAGTGTAGTATCCTAGAAGCAGTGAAAACATGCTTTAAGAAGGAAGGACATGATGGATGTGGTAAAATGCTCCTGAGAGGTGGAATAAGATTGAAGACAGAGAATTGTCCATTGGGTTTAGCCAAATGGTGGTCGTTGGCAACCTTAATAAGATTTGTTTCAGTGCTGTGGTGAGGGTGAAATCCTGATAAGATGCATTACAGACAGAATGAGAGGTGAAGAAATGGAGACATCATGTAGGGACAACTTTTGAGTTTGCTGTGAGCAGAAGCAGAGAAATAGTGTAGGAGCTGGAAAAGGATGCAGTTAAGGGTGGGGCACATATAAGAGTAAGTGTGCAGACTTTGGGAATGAGAAGAGAAAATAGTGATTCATAAGAGGAGGTATACTTTGGAGGAAGAAGGTTGTAAGCAGGTGAGACGTGATGGGAATGATGAGACTCAGTGCTCAAGTGGAGGGTTGGTCTGAGAATATGGACAGTTTATCCATTTTATATTAGTAAAGACGTAATATGTGTACCGTCTGCAGATGCAGATAGGTTGTTAGATTTATTAGCGGAATGATGAAGTGATTCTCATCAAATTTGGTCTATTCGATCGGTGAAATAAAAGTTCAGATCATCATCAGAGGGTGAGGAGAGGAGGATGGTGTTAGTGATTTGAGAAAATGTGACAGAGTTGCCCTTAGACAGTGAGAACGTCAACTCCCTAGAGACATCGTTTAGGATTATATTATCAGTGTGAATGAGCCTAACCCCTACTTGAAAGTTTTTTGTTTTTTTAAATTATTAATTAATTTATTTATTTTGTCTGCGTTGGGTCTTCGTTTCTGTGCGAGGGCTTCCTCTAGTTGTGGCGAGCGGGGGCCACTCTTCATCGCAGTGCGCGGGTCTCTCACTATCGCGGCCTCTCTTGTTGCGGAGCACAGGCTCTAGACGCGCAGGCTCAGTAGTTGTGGCTCATGGGCCTAGTTGCTCCTCGGCATGTGGGATCTTCCCAGACCAGGGCTCAAACCCGCGTTCCCTGCATTGGCAGGCAGATTCTCAACCACTGCGCCACCAGGGAAGCCCCCTACTTGAAAGTTTTTGTCATAAAGTTAGACCATTTTGAAAGATGATGTGTTTTTCTCAGCTACACTCAGCAGGAAGTAGAGTGTTTAACTGTGGTTGGAACTTTGTCGGACAATAAAATGAACAGGGCAAGCAACAAAGGAGGTATGGGTATGGATATAGATATAGGGGTGTGCGTTTGTGTAAAATTGTGTATCATGGGATCAGAACTTGGTCAATAGTAAGGACAAAGGTAAAGACATGGACGGGGGCAGAAATGTGGGTAGGGGGAGAAAGAGCAGAGCAATGATGGGTCCAATGAATCAGGAGTCCCAATGGGGTGTAAGCCTTGTTGCGAGGAGGACACTAGAATGACTGAGCTGGAAGGACAAGCAGTACTCAGAGAGTGGAGGCTTTAACTTGAGATATTAGGGGTGGTGCCCTCACTGGTGGTGGTGAGGACTGGGATATAACCATGGTAGTAGGTGGCTAAGATAGGGTGGGAGAATGTTTTCAGAGGTGAAGAGATGAAGAACCTGCAAAGCCAGGATGATGGTAGACTGTCCTCATAGAGGTTGAGGTTTCCAGGAATGATGACAGAAGGGTTGGTAGAAAGGAAGACAGTTGAGCCACATGTTAAAAATCAATAAATAGGGCTTCCCTGGTGGCACAGTGGTTGAGAGTCCGCCTGCCGATGCAGGAGACATGGGTTTGTGCCCCGGTCCGGGAAGATCCCACATGCCGCAGAGCGGCTGGGCCCGTGAGCCATGGCCGCTGAGCCTGCGCGTCTGGAGCCTGTGCTCCGCAATGGGAGAGGCCACAGCCGTGAGAGGCCCGTGTACCACAAAAAAAAAAAAAAAAAAAAAAAAAAAAAATCAATAAATGAAGGGTAGTGACCTGGGAGTCAGTGGTTGAGAGCACCGAGGCAAGGGGGTCATGGGTGCTATAGTCTGATGACATGTTCTTCAGAAAGAACTGAGATTTTTAATAGAGAAGATAGCAGACATGCTGTGGAGGCAGCGATGGGGAACCAGCTTGAGGTTCTGTGTGAGAGGATGGAGGAACAACAGTCTCCACTTGCAAGAGCTACACAGGAAGCTTCCTGCTCATTCCTACTAGACTCAATGCTCCCCTTTTAGAGAAAGACAAATATCGTATGATGTCACTTATATGTTGAATCTAAAATATGACACAAATGAACCTATCCATGAAACAGAAACAGAATCACAGACATAGAGAACAGACTGATGGTTGCCAAGGGGGAGGAGGCCGAGGGAGGGATGGAGTGGGAGGTTGGGGTGAGCAGATGTAAGCTTTTATATACGGAATGGATAAACAACAAGGTCCTCCTGTATTGCACAGGGAACTATATTCAATAACCTATGAGAAACTATAATGGAGAAGAATATTAAAAAAGAATGTATATACATGTATGACTGAATCACTTTGTTGTACAGCAGAAATTAACACAACATTGTAAATCAACTGTACTTCAATAAAAAAATACTGATTAAAACAAATGTTCCTCTTTTATAACAGATATTCTGTAATATCTGTAACTCCCTAGCTGTAACATAATACAAAGATAAAAAGGAAAGTAACTTAACAATAAGATAATTTCATTTTGACATGTAAAAGTGTTTGGTCATGGCTCTGCCAAAAGGCCTAATGAAGTTGTTCACTATTCGGACCCATTAAGGGAACACTGTGAACGTGACTGCAGTACAGGCAGACCGTAAGAGGTGTGTTGCCTTCCCGGATGCGATTTCCCAAAATGTTGCCCAACTCTCCGAAGGTGCACAAAACAAAGCGTAGTGTTCCCCCAATTTAACGTGGAAGTTTTATTTCTGCAAAATTCAACATATTTTACCACTGTATGAAAAATACTTGGGGTTTCTATATAGAATAGAGTTAAATTCTGGCTTCAGATGATTATAAACGGTTTCCTAAGTTACATGCTCATCTGGCAGGATACAGAGCAATTCCTCCTTGTGAGGGACTGTTGTGCTCATTGCAGCAAATCCTACCCCCTGGCAGAAGCAGCATCCAGTCATTTTGACAACTATCATTTCCAGTTGCTAAAATGCTTTCTAACCACTGAGTTAGGATGACAAGGTGAGGCTCAGAGATGAAGTTGGGGACACAGGGGGCTTGCTGATCACACCTCATGGGTTCCAGAGGACAGACTGCAGGGCTTTGGGGGTGGGGATAGAAGGCTCAGTGAGACGAGGGGACTTTCAGAGCTCTGGGGATAAGAGCCCAGGCGGCAGGAGGCTGGGCTCCCCGTCCTGAGGACGTGGGCAGAGATGTGAGAGCTGACAGGAGCTACATCCGGTGGTCTCTCAGCGGAAGCTGGGAAATCAGGTCAAATTACAGCTTCCTCCTCAGACTAGCCCGGCAGGCGGAGTCGGCAGGCGGAGTGCTGTGCAGAGGGGCTGTGCTGAGCCTGGGGCACAGGCCCCTCAAGGGAGAGTTTTTTTTCCACATTTCCTCACAGTCTTCACAGTTGTCAGTTTAATGACTGCATAATGTTCTGAGGTGCTGGTATACCATGAATTATTAAAACCATTACCCTGAAGTTGGAAAATTAGGTTGTTTCCTTTTTTTTTTGCTATTTAGAATTTGTTGCAGAGATTGTTGTCAGGTGTATTTCTTTTGCTTCAGTTCATTTTTTTGTATTTGTTTTTTTTATTGAAGCACAGTTGATTTACGATATTTTTTGCTTCAGTTTAAATACTTCCTGAAAAATAAACCTCTAGTAGTCCATGGGCCCATACACCTTTCTAATATTTTTTCATGCTGCCATTTGCTACCCAGAAAGAGCTTTTTTAAAACCAATTTGTGAGCATATTGGTTTCACTGCAATCTCATCAAAATTAAGTGTCATTTAAGCTTTTTTCTTCTTACATTAGTGGTTATGACATGGAAAACTCAAGATTGCTTACAATTTAGGTTTTTTTGATTATCAGCAAAAAGGATATTTCTGTGTTTGTTTTACTGTTTGTAATTCTTTATGTGAATTGTTCATGACCTTTGTGCAATTTCCTTTGTCAGATCCCAATGTTTTTTGTTCTAAATTTGAATGAATTCTTCATAGAACACAGGGGTGATACACACACACTGTCTTCATTACTGATACAAAATTCTACTCTC